>NC_142525.1:10647315-10659815 GCF_964205215.1 Stylophora pistillata
ATTAATTAATCGTGAAAGGATTAAATCTTATTATGGCAAAAACAAAAGAGATAACTAGAATCAACGCTCTCAAACTTGGAATTGCTGCTTATACTTCCCATCGAGAAATAAGTGATGTTTTAAATAATCATTTTTCAAATGTAGGACCATTACTTGCCAGCGAAATTCCTCCGCCTGATATTGCCTTTAGCGACTATGTCCACCCTGTAGCACATACCTTTGTGTTGAAAGAAACGACCAATGATACTTTTCTAAAACTAATTAACTCACTCCCGTTAAATAAAGCTAGTGGTCTTGATGGGATATCCTGTCGCTTACTTAGAGAGGCAGCATCTATAGTTGCGCCCTCTTGAACCTATATAATCAATTTGTCCATCACCACTGGTATATTCCCAGATGAATGGAAGTTGGCCAGAGTCTCGCCTATATACAAAGAAGGGGCGAAAAGTGACCCTAACAACTACAGGCCAATCTCCGTTTTGTCTGTGATTAGCAAATTGATAGAAAAAATAGCTTTCGACCAGTTTTATGAGTATCTAATAATGTATGACCTCTTGGCTGACACTCAGTCTAGTTTTAGACCCAGGTATTCCACTCAAACTGCCCTTCTGGAAGCTACTAACGAGTGGTACCTGAACATAGACAGTGGTCTGATAAATGGTGTACTTTTTCTCGACCTAAAAAAAGTTTTCGATACAGTAGATCACCAGATCCTACTACAGAAACTTCAACTTTATGGAGTGGATTTTCATACTTTGAAGTGGTTTAAATCTTACCTAACAGATCATAAGCAGAAAACCTTTGTAAATGGCCATTTATCGGACTACTGCCCCATTATTTGCGTTGTCCCATAGGGATCGATCCTGGGACCGCTTTTGTTCTTAGTCTATATAAATGACCTCCCTGCGTGCCCCCCTAAATCTCTGTGCCTAGAATGTACGCTGACGACACAAGTCTTACACTAAGTTCAAATAATCCAGCTGACTTACAATACAAATTGAATAGTGACTTAGCCCAAATTAAGACCTGGCTATATTAAAAAACCAAATATTCTCTTTTTGGTAGCCATGAAAAATTGGCTTACTTAAACTATCATTTTGATGTGAAAATTGATGACCATTTCTTAGAAAGAGCTAAAACCTACAAGTATCTTGGTATTGATTTGGATAAAAACTTAGCCTGGATTCCCATATTGACAACATTGTCAAAAAAGTATCCGCTGGCCTCGGGGCTACCCGACGTGTCAGACGCTTGGTTCCTCGTGAGACTCTAATTATGATTTATAAAGCTCTCGTCCAACCTTATTTTGATGATTGCAGCTCCGTATGGGGCTGCATAGGTATATGTCAATCTATGAGACTCCAAAAATTACAAAATAGGGCTGGACGCTTAATTACCTTTTCTGACTTAAATATTAGATCCTCCACTTTACTCAGTGACCTCGGTTGGGATTCTTTGAGGCGGAGGCGTTCTAAGCAACTAGCAGTCATTTTGTTTAAGACTCTCTATAACCCTGCTCCGACTCGTTTAAACAATCTTTTAAAATCTATATCCAGTGTTCACTCGCATAATCTAAGAAAGTCAAAACACAATCTTTCGTTTTTAGACCGAGTACTGAAGCAGGTAAGCGAAGTTTCCAATATCGGGGTTCTGTTTTATGGAACAGCCTGCCTTTGAGCGCTAAACTACAGCCACCTCTTAGTTCCTTTAAGTCATGTATTTGATAAATATTGATAAGTAGCTATAAGAAATGAAATCGTTTTTATAGTCGTTTTAAAACCTTGTACAGAGAATTAATTTAGTTAGCTATATTATTAGTTAATTAATTAATTAATTTGTATTTATAACACGGCTCGATGGAAGAGCATGTAATATGAATTGATACCGTGTATAAATGAAGTTTTACTGATACTGTTACTGCCACTGCCACTGCCACTGCCACTGCCACTGCCACTGCCACAGCCACAGCCACAGCCACAGCCACTGCCTCTGCCACTGCCACTGCCACTGCCACTGCCACAGCCACTGCCACAGCCACTGCCACTGCCACTGCCACTGCCACTGTCACTGCCGCTGCCATTGTCACTGCCACTGCCACTGCCACTGCCACCGCCACTGCCGCTGCCACTGCCACTGATACTACCACTACTACTGTTACTGCTACTACTACTGCTACTGCTACTACAACTACTACTACTGCTACTACTAGGGAATAAATTTTCCAAGCCAATTTTTTTACTGTTAGCAGCATGTAAATATAAACAGTTGGACCAAGGTATAAATTTACACAAATGAAATAGCGATTTCGCAGATTTGGGAATGATCTCAAGATTTTTAAAAGAATTGATTAATTTAGTATCAAAAGATACCTTGCCGGAGCCAGCGCAGCATAACTCTGGAACCTTAAATTCCTATGTAAATTTGACCGGAATGTATATGTAATTTTCCAAGGATTTAAGCAATTCTTTTTGCATCCTTCCTTTTACATGAGGAAAAAGGAAAGGTTTCTTAATTTTTAACCCCATGTAAACTTTCAGGAGACCTTTACCCACTCAAAACGGTTTCCATTCAATGATGATTTGTTATTCTTCTGTATTTCTCCGCTCTTCACACGTACTCCTGTGCATAATCCTTTATGCATCATTCCTTTTCGTGACGTAAAATTGGTTGTCTTTAATTTTACCTTTTCATGACATATTTGCTCTCCACAAAAAGCACCCCTCGGTGCTTTGCGATTCATATCCTCGCTCCTTTCCAATCGGTAATTCTTGACTTAATCCTCACTTCCCACTTTCACGAAATATATTCACTGGGAGGGAAATGTATGATAATGATTTTTCGTCCCCATATTTGCAGTTTATGTACTTCTTTCTTGTATGCAAATGCTCTTCATTCCCTCTGACGAAGGGGTAACAACCGAAAACTAAGCTTTGAAACTCTTTATAATTACGGTGGCAATTTACATCTTCAACTCATTTGATAAACCAAAATTGCCTTCTTCTTCACGAGGGATTCTTTTTCGCCAGGGTTTTTTCGAAATTGAGCGACAGTAAAACGACTTTATTCGAAAATAATTTTCGATAACCGTCGAAAAAAAAAAGAAAAAAAAAAAAAGAAAAGTTACCAAGAATTGGCAGAAATAATTTTGCTTCTGAATGTTTACAATTTGTGTTCACCTGCTCACTTACGTTTAGGAAAAGAAGAATGTTTGGGTGTGATCATTGCGGAAAACAAATTATGTAAATAAGGAACGTTTATGATGAATATAGACACTATCCATATCACATCAAGTCGTTGAAGCAAAGTGGGTTCGCCCCCACTTATACCAGTTTTATGGCATGGATGGAACTACTGAGAAGATTATTCAAGACCGACCAATTTAATTCTGGAATGATTACATGTTTTGGTTGAATGATCGCAATTTAGTTTCTTATTGGATTTGTTGGAAATTTTACTCCATAAACTGGGTGAAAAGGTCTCACCAAAGTTGTAGAGGTCATATCATTATATTGATTATAGTAAACTGCATTTAGAATGTAGTCAAGATTCCTGACTCGTTGATTAGTACGCTCATCAGCTTTTTTGGCGCAGGTCGCTGAGAAAAACAGCACGAAGGGGTATGTTTACAAAACTGTTGGTGTTTTATTATTAAAACAAGGGTGATTGGCAAATAGCCCTATAACGAACTGAAGTACATAACAATGGCTGATAGTTTCGAAAGAAACTGTTTGGGGCTGCGTCGGTGGGAGTAACGAAATAATTTGGATATATCAACAAAGTTGAAATGGTAAATTGGCCACCGTAATGATTACAAAAGCTGACGTTTCAGGCATGAATAAATTCCACTAAAAACATGAATAAACTCCACTAATTTATTCATGTTTTTCTCGTTGCCATGCACCCACCAATAACGTAGCTCCAAGCTCCATTTTCTGCCTTTAAAAGCACACACAACCCACAATTCCTCTATTCGCTCCGACGAAGGGCTAACGCTCGAAACGTCAGCTTTTGTAATCATTACGGTGGCCAATTTACCATTTCAACTTTGTTGATATATCCAAATTATTGAAGTACATAACTACGGTCATTTCTCATGTTAATGAGCTCGGCTTTAGAGTGTTCTTTTGCAGGCTCCAGGTAAGTTTTTGATTAAGTATAACCTGTGCTGTTTATCAGAAATTTAAGTGCTTTTAACTGAATTTCTAACTTCTATTGACGCGTTTTGAAGGAATGGCCTTTATTAAGCTTCTACGTGGCCTAGACTCGCAAAGAAGACAAGCTTTATGTCTGCAGTAAATAAATTATGTGCTTTGTAGAGGCCATTTTGAAAAACCGAAACCCTGCTGTCAATACCCTGCTGCCTGGAAGACCCAGTTGGTAGTGGCAGCCAACCACTGTTTGGATGGCACGGGTCCAATCGAGATTGGTTGAATTCTGAAGTTTCTTTACCGACTTCAAGTCGGTTTTTCTGCATTGGCTCAATTGGCTCAATTTTATTCAAGGCGCGTCATAAGGAGTGTTTGCGCTTTTGAATATGCGCTTTTGAATATTTTATTGGAAAAGCGCAATACAAATAATAAATAAATGTTGTTATTGTTATTGCTGTTGTAATTTTATTACAAATTTTCTCGCAGCTTTCGACAAACGAGAGGGAATGGGATAAAGGAAGAAACCCACTTTCCTTCTTTCGCGCTCCTCTCTCCCAACTTCCCGCTTGCTTTACAGCAGAGCAGAGCACATTACAGCAGAGGTCTTTTTATTACTGTAGGGTAAATGTAGTAAAAGCACACTTATTTTAATTTCCTTGACAAACGCTACGTATATGAAGCCTATTTTTACTAACTATGGCCAGCCTCTGACAGAGACTTTACCGGGTTGGTGCGGTCCTCTTGCAAGATTCCTCTCAAGATCACGGCCTGATACAAAGGTACGGTTTCAAATTCGGGCAGAGGGGATTTCTAGATTAATGAATTTTTAATCGTTTGTCTCACGATGTAAGAGTCCGCATGCTAATCAATTGTGAATTGGTCGCAACGTTTCGACTGCTACACTGCTAGTCTTTGTCAGGCGACGAGGTCAAAGGTTTATACTTATCACTTTTTATAGCACCTTGGATCGTTGTTATCGCTTTTAAATTCTTTAGTTCCTCCTCTAGTTTAGTGCCATGTTTCTTTGGTTCACACGCGAGACTTACAAAGTGACAAGTGTGAACGTTTCTCAGCTCTGTCACCCAGGCACCCAGGAGCATCAATTAGTGCTAGTTAACTGTTATTATTGAACCTGGAGAAATGCAGAGAAGAAGGGGGGGGGGGTTAACCTGCGATTTGCTGGCATTTCATCCAGGGGAAGTAGACGTCCTCTCAGGGACGATCTACGGTTCTTACATACAACTTACAGCCACAATGAAAGGTTACCCGGCTAAGCTTTTACTGGTTTTGTTTTAATGTAGACAGAAACCGTGGCAACAGATAGCGATGAAGACATGCTCAATATAAATGGAGAACTGAGTTTTACCAGCGAAGTAATGGTCAGACCTACAAGCGGCAGTGTGAACAGCGGTGAGCCACCTGACCAGATGAGGGAAGGAGACCTGGGACTAGGTGCTGAGCAAATGACAGCCAGGGCATGAATAATTTTATCAAACAAAAGGTTTCTATAAGTGCTTGACTATAACAACAAAAGTTTACCCACTTGGAGTCAAAAGCAACAGTCAATCGCCAAGTTTCAGCCTCAGATGAGTGCTTATCAATTAGCCTATAACTTAGAAAAAAACTGCTTCTCTTGGTGAAATATGACTACGTCTAGGAAAAAGGTGTTTTTTTTTTTTAATTGCCGTTAAAACTGGAATTACCTCTGGCATACTTAGCCGCGTAGGCTTATGCTGTTTATTTTGCTTCTCGCCCACTGAAAATGTCGGGATCCTACAGTCTAACGTTTATAGCCTCCCATGTAGTATTCTTAGGAAGTCGCTACACTTCTTAGTCACAAAAGAATCGTATTTCTTGCCATTTTGTTGCTAGATCCATGCGTTTCCCATTGGCCATTTTCGATATATTGAGATTCTATCACGGCTCCGAGACTTGGGGGAATTTAAAAAAAAAAAATAGTCCTTCTTCCCTCGATCTCGATGTGATTTTTTTTGTTTTATTCCCCCAAGCCTCGGAGCCAGTGAATTTTAGTATGCCGAAAATGGTCTCTCATTTCCAGTTTCTTATTTTTTCAAGCCATTTACCATTGAAGCGGTGTGAACGATGCCCGGTTCACGAACGGTTTAGATTTCAGATCTTAAGAAAGCAATTTTTACTGGCCGGGTTGCTGTTATAGAATGTCGGTTGCAGGCTCGCAAGTAACTGTTCAGGGCTACGTAACGCGTTGGAATGGACGTGCAATGAATTTGCAAATGGCGACTTCAGAGGGAGCTTAAAAACCGTCAAGTATTTACAATTTTTGTCCCCTTAATGGGATTCATAATTTTGAAGTAGTCTTTCCTCTCGTAACAATTTATTAGAGAGGAGTAATATTAAATGGCTGATCGTTTGAAAACATGTTTAACTCAGTCCCAACAGGGACACGAAATTTCTTGGAAAGTCTGTTAATTTACTGATAAAAATAAAGATGAGATAGGAATTAAATTTAATTTCAATTACATTATTGATAGTCAAATTTTTTATAATACCAGAAATTGCTTATGAAGGTGATATTTGTCATATGGGGAACACTTCATGTCTAAAAGCAAATCGACTACTCAACCTTCTGACTTTACTAATGAATATAAAGCGACAAAACTGGGATAAGCTCTCAAAGTCATAGTTAAAAAGTGATCTCTCTGAGAAAAATTAATTTAAAATTGAACATCTTCTTTTAAAGATTGTACCTGTTGAGACTAGCTTGTCTATTTGTTTTGAATCATGCCTAAAAATGTTGAACGTAGGTGATAACTCCTTAAACTTAGTAAGCTTTTTATTTCTAGTTTTTCTATCTGTACTTAAGGTCATAGGTCACAATTGTTTTCCTTCAAGTAAAGCAATTTTTTCTAGCTGTTATGCGAGAAATTGTATTTGAAAGGAAGTAAGTCATTCAGTTGATGCAAATTTAACGTGATTTTAATGAAATTCTCTATTTACACCACTTTGCCTGGAGGAAGTTAAAACATAAGAAGATTTTCCTATTAAAAATCGCTCAGATTGTAATTAATAGAATAATCCATAGAACACTCTCGTCATACTTTTTTTTTCTATCGTTCACGGCATATCGGTACTATTACGCGATAGCACCTTCATCTTCAATATTTAGTTCTTTGTCTCAAGACATTAGATCTTAAGAGAAAGATATCAACTAAGCCACCAATAATTTGTATGAGAGATTTGATATCTTGCGAAAATGTATTTTTCTCAAATAAAGAGTAATAGCTTATTATCAAACTTTGTTCGGTTTCACATTTACTTGGAATTGTTTATGGTTTTTTTTATTGTTTTGGGAGTTATTTTTCCGTGGTGTTTTTTTTTAATCATTATTGTTATTTGACTAGTGTTTCTTTTAGCGCATATGTGTCACTCACTCAATTTTAGATCGTAACACAAGAAGAAATATTTCCTTGTTTATATTCCGAGCATTTCCATTGTAGAACGAGCACTCAGGTTTGGAGAAAACATCATTTTGGAGAAATATTGTCATTTATTATTTAGGGAGTTTTGTATTGGTCATGAACGTCCTTAATGCACTACATTGTTTTTTTCGAAAGCAGGTTGAAAACAGTTTGATATTTTCTTTAATTGATCTAGGTGGAAGGGAAAAAGAAGTGCCCCTATCCATAAAAGTACAAAAACTAATCTATTTTATCATGTTTGCACTGTTAATTTTTTTACGATAACTGTAATTACGATAATTGGAAAATGAAAAGTCTCAAATTTTAATGTCCTCTTCAGCTACGATTTCCTTCAGTTTATCTCCCTGCAGGAGAAAAAAGAGAGGAAGCATTCTACAGGGCTCCCTTTTTTTTTTTTCTTTTTTCTTAATTATAAGTCTTTGGAAGGGCTCGTCTCTGATAAAAACTTGGACATTTTTTCTTAATTTTAAGTCTTTGGAAGGGCTCGTCTCTGATAAAAACTTGGACATTTTTGGGAAAACAATTTTATTTTTCGGAATGAACTATTTGAAATGCCAAGGCACATCAAGAAAAAATAAACAAAAGCCGATTCAGCTCTATGTTAAATATCTTAAGATTAAACTTTAATGGTTGAATAGTTTGTAAAAAAAAAAAAAGAAATAAAAACAGAAATGACGAATCAACAAGGTGTAACTCGCTGATGATACACTTTATCTAACCTCAAACTTGCAATAGAAATTTCACCTAGTATTGCAAAAAAATTTGGTTTTCTCACTACCTCCCTTAAAACTGTGTCACATCAAGTCGTTGGTAATGTTAGACCTTGGAATAGGACATTTCATGTCTCACTGTTCGTTTTGTTTGTTTCTTGCCCTTTTGGAAATAGTCAGAAATATTTACATAAGCCTCATTATCGCAGGATTTCGACCTTGGTTTTGTACGAGTCAGATCTGTGGAGCTTCTCGGTGAAATTGTTTATTTGGTGTGTGTTGGTAGAGGGTAAACCTTTCCTTTGCTACTTCTCCCTTTACGTTGCTGGGAACTTTTATGTTGGACTGTTGTGATTGCCGTGATGGCTGACGAGGGTTCGTCCGGCGGGGAACCGCATGAAACAACTGAAACACTAGGACATTGATAAAGCGTTGGATCAGAGATGGATCTTCCAAGAGCCGCTTTAGGTCCCTCGTCAACTTTTCCGGCGATGTCAGTGGAGAAGAATGTTTTCTGTATCGAGCTAATTGTTTTCCCGTTGCGTCCTGGTAGCTCTTTTGATGCAGTGCTGAAGTCGTTTTTCTTAGAGGATTGTGGGGCATCAACGGATTGCTGGTTATTCCTTGATGTTTTCATCCCCAACAACCCTTGAACGGCGTTTCGAAAACGACGATCTCTGTAGAAGTACAAGACAGGAGTTATTATAGAATTGAACTGCACGAAAACCTCTGATAGCCGGATTGGGGAGTTCATGCGAAAAGCGGGGAAAAAGTTACCCAACGCGACAATGACGATTGAAGGAACAAACGAAATCAGAAGTCCAGCTGTTAATAAACCAGTTGTCTTCGCAACTTTAGATTCGAGTTTTGCTTTTATCATGCTAGTAACCTGGCTAGTTTGGTTTTGCTTTCGCTTCCGAAGTCCGAGGAACACCATGATGTAAAAATATGCGATGGCGAACAAACAAGTCACAACCAGAATGATTTCAAGTTCAAGCCATCGATCAACAATTTTTCGGTCCACACCGATGATGATCATCGCAACGGTTGGAATCTGTTTGAGGATTGCCAGCAGCCAAGCAGTGGCTCCGAGTATTTTAAGGAGACGTTTGGTTACTTTGTTTCTGTAGTCCGTCCAACATTTTATGGCCATGTATCTCTCCCAAGCAATGGCTGTTAAGTGATATAACGAAGAACTGGACATCAAGAACATCAAGCACTTGTTTACAACTGAATCGAACGTGCACACATGCTCCACTGAAACCTGGGTAAGCATTAGGACATCGACTATGGCAGACATTGGCATAGTTATAGCTCCTGTTGCGAGATCAGTAACGGCCATGCTTCTCAGCAAAATATTGGAGAGTTTTTGCAGTTCTCTGCTTTTCGTCAAGGCGACAATCTCCAAAATGTTTAGGAGAGTGGCGATAGGGGCAGCAATGAATATGATGACATCTAAAATCCACGGTAACGTTGTATCGGTGAAATCCCAGATGAGGTACGGAAGTTTTTGGCAAAAGTACAACGAACTGTTGGCAGAGGTGGAATCGTAACTGACTGTTGTGTTATTTGCCGCCATACCGTGACCTGGTATCACATAAAGGAGCGTTTAGCTCCTGAGCTATTTTTGTTTATCCAAGTTTTTGAAACATTTCCTCTAATGATTTAGTTCTTTCCTTTCCGCTCCAGTTTTCTTCGCGATGTTTTTGACGGCAAGATGACACCAAATTCGACGCTTTTTTCTTTTCGTAGTTCAGTAATTGTCTGTAAAGGTACAGAACAGGATGCGTGAATGAGGCAAGTGTCGAAAGGCCTCAACTTTTATTTCAATAGGACATTAGCTATATTTTCTTTCTTTTTTTTCCTTTTAAAATTGATGAAATGTTTGGAAAGCTTATGGCATGGATTAGAGCCGATGGGTGCCCCTTAATGGGTTTGAAACGTTACTAATCTCGCTATTGGAAGTGTTTGAAAAGAGGTTGTAAGGAGTTAAGTTGCAACTGTCTAATTGTTCTCGATCTTACTTTAGACAGCGTTTTTTAAGACCATTAGATTAAACTTATCTAAGCTCACATTTATTGGACAAAGCTTTCTATATTTTAAATTTTGCTATATTTTATATTTTGCAGACAATTTTAAGGTTGGAAATATTTGCCGTTCGTAAATTTAACCTTCTATGTAGGCTACTGACCAGTATATTCGTAAAAAATTTCATTTTGTCTCGTTTAAGGTAGCACCACAATTTCTTTAGAAAATCACCCCCCTTCATTCATTTGAAGGTCATAATCATTAGAAAAGCCCAATTTTTCAGTGGGACGTACGATAAAGAAACCTTTTCATAAAAAGAAGTCTTTTTTTTGTTTGTTTGTTTTTGTTTTTTTCGGTTTAGTCGCCTGCAGGTGCTATTGTGCACCCAACACCCCGTAAGTGACATTTTTTTCTGAACTGTAATCTCGATTCCTTTTCAGCTCTCAGTAAATAGCTTATCAACCACAAAATCAAGGGAATCTCTATACTGTTTATCAAATCCTAGATGAAGTCTGGGCAAACATTTCTAGACTCAATAGCTGATCTGATGGCCGACGGTTACCCATAAAGCGGTTGTTATGTGTTCGTTGTGTCCTTGCCGAAAAGGGCAATGTTACGGGGCTACTGAATTGAGATTCTGAACCAGCAATGTGTTCGTCTTGTATGATTTACCAATCGGGGGCGGAAGTTCAAATTTAAAATGCTCTTGTTTTCACCGTTTAAGAGAAAATAAGAACGAAGGCCTAAAATATGAAAAACAAAAACAAACAAAGCTTTTGCAGCAATTGTTGTTCCGTGGGGTTGAGCTTAAAATTCTAATCATCGACACCAATTGTCCGTCATAGGAAAAAACTTAACGAAAAGGAATTGATTACTTGCTTTCCCATTGACATCACGATTAAACTACCATAAGAAAATAAAACAAACATCAATTAGGGCTCAGAAGCTAGCAAGAGACATGGGCTCTAAATTTTATTCCTATCAGATTTTTCCTCATTGGTTTTGCAGCCTTCCCTGATATCCAGAATTTGCCAGTATTTTTCATTATTGACTGAAACCTTTTTCAAGAAGCCATCTGTTCACCAACAATAGATGCAGTAAAATAATTATGAATTAACTGAACTAGACTGAACCTTCCGATTGACAACCTTCAGTCTTACCATGCTTCAATAAGCGTTCACTCGCAGCAAACAGCAAACAACGTCAGTGATGAGACGGCGAAAAACAGTTCCAACCTTAGTATGTGTACTTTTATCCACGCACGGATGTGCCTATCTTATGATTAAACATTTTCTTTTTTCTTATTACCGACTCACTGTAAGTTAATCGATTACATGTCTGGCCACTTTTACCCAGTCTTTGTAAATCACTTCATATGCAATTCTTCTACCGCAAATTGATAAGCAGAAAGCGAAATATTCGGCTTTTGAATAAAGCAACGATGGCAATTAAAATCAAATGCAATTTGTTCATCACAAGACTCCCAGCTGCTTTATAAACAATGTTAGTCCCACACCATCGTTATTGTAATTTAGTTGGAGTATCAAGCCATTAAGCAAATCTTGAATTTGTGATCGTGCGAAAAGTGTTATCAGGATGATTAGAAAGTGTGCATGTGATGTTAATACCGGTTCTATTTTCAAGAGACTTTCCGAAATTTCACATTAACATTCATTTGGCACAGCTAGGTCAGTTGATGTTCTCATCGAAAAATATCTATTCTCCCTCAAAAATTTGAAAATGTTTACATGAGTAACAACCAAACCCGTAGCTACAGTGCAAGGCACGCAAAGTCCTTTTGTCTACCATTATGTAGAACAAATATTCGGCAATTTTCCGTTTCCCATCAAGGTTCAAAGCTTTTTAGCTCTGTCACACCTGAAATCACTGGCCATTCATCTCTAACATCCTGTGGCAAAAAACTAAATAGATAAATACAATAAAATTAAAAAAAAAAAAAAAAACTATCAACAACAATTATGAACTCTGCTATTTAATATTTTATCAAAAGGCCGTCCGGCCCCGCTTGCGCAATCCCACAGTGAAAGCTGACTTGTGCTGGGCCGGACGTGAGCCGAGCAGAAAATAACTGCCAGGCCCTCCTGCCCACACGTCGCTTTGTTGCAAAAAATTTAAAGGAAAACAGAAATGAGGAA
>NC_142525.1:10662315-10712315 GCF_964205215.1 Stylophora pistillata
CAAATTCTGCTTGGGCTGTATGGAGAGACCTGTTTCTCCATGTCTCAAGTTTTCATGCTCCTTATCGACATAAGAAAGTTAACAGTACTTCTGCCCCATGGCTTAGCCCAGACTTGAAGAGGCTGATGTTCGAAAGAGACAGGTTAAAAAAAAGTTGCCTGCAGACTAAAAACTGAGGAAAGCTGGTCAAGGTATAAATCAGTCAGAAACGATAAAACTGGCTAAATCATCTTATTATAATACATATTTCGCAGTAAATCAAGGAGATATTAATTAGTCGTGAAAGGATTAAATCTTATTATGGCAAAGACAAAAGAGATAACTAGAATCAACGCTCTCAAACTTGGAATTGCTGCGTATACTTCCCATCGAGAAATAAGTGATGTTTTAAATAATCATTTTTCAAATGTAGGACCATTACTTGCCAGCGAAATTCCTCCGCCTGATATTGCCTTTAGCGACTATGTCCACCCTGTAGCAGATACCTTTATGTTGAAAGAAACGACCAATGATACTTTTCTAAAACTAATTAACTCACTCCCGTTAAATAAAACTAGTGGTCTCGATGGGATATCCTGTCGCTTACTTAGAGAGGCAGCATCTATAGCTGCGCCCTCTTGAACCTATATAATCAATCTGTCCATCACCACTGGTATATTCCCAGATGAATGGAAGTTGGCCAGAGTCTCGCCTATATACAAAGAAGGGGCGAA
Organism: Stylophora pistillata; assembly: GCF_964205215.1. NCBI lineage: Eukaryota > Metazoa > Cnidaria > Anthozoa > Scleractinia > Pocilloporidae > Stylophora > Stylophora pistillata. The sequence continues at coordinate 10,663,029 of NC_142525.1, forward strand.
AAGTGACCCTAACAACTACAGGCCAATCTCCGTTTTGTCTGTGATTAGCAAATTGATAGGAAAAATAGCTTTCGACCAGTTTTATGAGTATCTAATAATGTATGACCTCTTGGCTGACACTCAGTCTAGTTTTAGACTCAGGCATTCCACTCAAACTGCCCTTCTGGAAGTTACTAACGAGTGGTACCTGAATATAGACAGTGGTCTGATAAATGGTGTACTTTTTCTCGACCTAAAAAAAGTTTTCGATACAGTAGATCACCAGATCCTACTACAGAAACTTCAACTTTATGGAGTGGATTTTCATACTTTGAAGTGGTTTGAATCTTACCTAGCAGATCATAAGCAGAAAACCTTTGTAAATGGCCATTTATCGGACTACTGCCCCATTATTAGGCGTTGTCCCACAGGGATCGATCCTGGGACCGCTTTTGTTCTTAGTCTATATAAATGACCTCCCTGCGTGCCCCCTATACTCTGTGCCTAGAATGTACGCTGACGACACAAGTCTTACACTGAGTTCAAATAATCCAGCTGACTTACAATACAAATTGAATAGTGACTTAGCCCAAATTAAGACCTGGCTACGAGCTGACATACTTAGTTTAAATGTCAAAAAAACAAATATTCTCTTTTGGTAGCCATGAAAAATTGGCTTACTTAAACTATCACTTTGATGTGAAAATTGATGACCATTTCTTTGAAAGAGCTAAAACCTACATGTATCTTGGTATTGTCTTGGATGAAAGCTTAGCCTGGGATTCCCATATTGACAACATTGTCAAAAAAGTATCCGCTGGCCTCGGGGCTATCCGACGTGTCAGAAGCTTGGTTCCTCGTGAGACTCTAATTATGATTTATAAAGCTCTCGTCCAAACTTATTTTGATTATTGCAGCTCCGTATGGGGCTGCATAGGTATATGACAGTCTGTGAGACTCCAAAAATTACAAAATAGGGCTGAACGCTTAATTACCTTTTCTGACTTAAATATTAGATCCTCCACTTTACTCAGTGACCTCGGTTGGGATTCTTTGAGGCGGAGGCGTTCTAAGCAACTAGCAGTCATTTTGTTTAAGACTCTCTATAACCTTGCTCCGACTCGTTTAAACAATCTTTTAAAATCTATATCCAGGGTTCACTCGCATAATCTAAGAAAGTCAAAACACAACCTTTTCGTTTCTAGACCGAGTACTGAAGCAGGTAAGCGAAGTTTCCAATATCGCGGTTCTGTTTTATGGAACAGCCTGCCCTTGAGCGCTAAGCTACAGCCACATCTTCGTTCCGTTAAGTCATGTATTTGTTTAATATTGATAAGTAGCTATAAGAAATGAAATCGTTTTTATAATCGTTTTAAAACCCTGTACACATAACTAATTTAGTTAGCTATATTATTAGTTAATTAATTAATTAATTTGTATTTAGAACACGGCTCGATGAAAGAGCATATAATATGAATTGATACCGTGTATAAATGAAGTTTTACTAATACTGCTACTACTACTGATACTGCTACAGCCACTGCTACAGCTACAGCGACAGCCACTGCCACTGCCACTGCCACTGCCACTACCACTGCCACTGCCACTGCCACTACCACTGCCACTGCCACTGCCACTGCCACTGCCACTGCCACTGCCACTACCACTGCCACTGCCACTGCCACTGCCACTGCCACTGATAGTACTACTACTACTACTACTGCTACTACTACTACTACTACTGCTACTGCTACTACTACTACTACTACTACTACTACTACTACTGCTGCTGCTGCTGCTGCTACTACTACTACTACTACTACTACTACTACTACTACTACTGCTGCTGCTGCTGCTGCTGCTGCTACTACTACTACTACTACTACTACTACTACTACTGCTGCTGCTACTACTACTACTACTACTACTACTACTACTACTGCTACTGCTACTACTACTACTACTACTACTACTACTACTGCTGCTGCTGCTGCTACTACTACTACTACTACTACTACTCCTACTACTACTACTACTACTACTACTACTACTACTACTACTACTACTGCTGCTGCTGCTGCTGCTGCTGCTGCTACTACTACTACTACTACTACTACTACTACTGCTGCTGCTGCTGCTGCTGCTGCTGCTACTACTACTACTACTACTACTACTACTACTACTGCTACTACTACTACTACTACTGCTACTACTAGGGAATAAATTTCCCAAGCCAATTTTTTACTGTTAGCAGCATGTAAATATAAACAGTTGGACCAAGGTATAAATTCACACAAATGAAATAGCGATTTCGTAGATTTAGAAATGATCTCAAGATTTTTAAGAGTTGATTAATTTAGTATCAAAAGGTACCTTGCCGGTGCCAGTGCAGCATAACTCTGGAAACTTAAATTCCTATGTAAGTTTGACCAGAATGTATATGTAATTTTCCAAGGATTTAAGCAATTCTTTTTGCATCTTTCCTTTTACGTGAGAAAAAAAGGTTTCTTAATTTTTCCCTCTATAAAAACTCTCACGAGATCTTTACCCACTCAAAACGGTTTCCATTCAATGATGTTTTGTTATTCTTCTGTATTTCTCCGCTCTTCACACGTACTCCTGTGCATAATCCTTTTTGCATCCTTCCTTTTCGTGACGTAAAATTGGTTCTCTTTAATTTTACCTTTTCATGACATATTTTCTCTCCACAAAAAGCGTCCCTTAGTGCTTTGCGATTCATATCCTCACTTCCCACTTTCACGAAATTTAATCACTCGGAGTGAAATGTACAATGATGTTTTGTCGTTCCCATATTTTCAGTTTATATACAATAACTTCGTTCTTGCATGCAAATGCTCTTCATTCGCTCTGACGAACGGCTAACGCCCGAAAAGTAAGCTTTGAAACTCTTTATAATCACGGTGGCCAATTTATATCTTCAACTAATAAATAATAAATAATAAATAAAATAAAAAATAATTTAGCAGTAGACATCCACTGGGTGGCTATTCTTGTCCACTGTTCCAGATCGAATCGGAATTTGGAATGTTGGTATTTGCGGAAAACCGGAGGAAAACCGAGGACCCGGAGAAAAACCTTCGGAGCAAGGACGAGAACCAACAACAAACTCAACCCACACGAGACGCCAGGTTCGGGAATCGAACCCGGGCCACAGTGGTGGTGGGCGGCGAGTGCTGTCACCACTACACCCTCCCTGCTCCCTCATTTGATAAACCAAAATTACCTTGTTCTTCATGAGGGATTGTTTTTCACCACGATTTTTTCGAAATTGAGCGACAGTAAAACGACTTTATCCGAAAATTTATTTGATAACCGTCGCAAACAAAACAAAACAAAACAAAACAAAACAAAACAAAAACAAAAAAAAAAAAAAAAAGAAAAAGAAAAGTTAACAAGAATTGGCAGAAATAATTTTGCTTCTGAATACTTATAATTTGTGTTCACCTGCTCACTTACGTTTAGAAAAAGAAGAATGTTTGGGTGTGATCATTGCTAAAAACAAATAATTTACATAAGGCCGAAACGTTTATGATGAATATAAACGCTACCCATATCACTTGGTATTCAGAATACCTCAAACACATATATACACAAATAACTAGAAAACGCCTTAATAATTTACTGGTAATTGAAGCCTTCACACCATTTTCTGCTAACAATTATCTCTATTTTATGTAAATAGAGCCTTTTCGAAAATTTGTTCTACAACTGAGATTCGCTTACATGAGAGTGATTATTCGTGCAAATTCCTCGAGTTTGTCTCCTGAAACGAATTTCCCTCAGAAAGTTTGAGAAAGTCTCTCTAAGCCAAGAAGAAAAAACTACAGGAATGCAACCCTTAGATCGATCAGAACAGCCATTCATAGGTGCCTATATTGAAATTCAGTTAAGTCCTCCTGCTCTCGTCTTACAAATCGTTGTGAGCGGCGGAATTAGAGAAAATGAAAATCCTCCTATCTCGGTTGGGGAACAAATGGGTACAAGCCAGTTTCACAAGAGAATCCGACACAGATCAGTCGTGCGGGGGCAAGGAAACAAGAATTCTTGTCAGTTTTCCCTTTAGTGGATGAGTTGATTGTTAGATGTTGAAACAATCGATTTGAAGGGAATTATTTTCAAATGCGAAATATTCGCAGTAGACTTTGCATTACAATAGATTGTAATTAAAGGCCCTGTGAGCCAATTCGTGAATTGGATAAGCCAATGTAATTTGTGTGGTAAAAAAAAATGGGGGTTTCATTTCCATACTAGGGTAGGAATCGTTAGACTGATAAATGAGAATTATGAGGAATAAGATATGAAACTAAATTAGGCCTCAAAGACAGAAAATATGGCCTGATTAGGATTTAGTGCAAGACAATCACTGCTCTAGATTTTACTGTAAAGGTTTGTGGAAAAAAAGGGTGCTGTTTTGTTTATCATAAAACTATTGTTCCAGTAAGGATAAACATAAGCGAAAGACTTTCAGGCAATCAGCAAGCACTATACTGCTTACACCAACCATCTCTATATTTTAACATAACATCGACTGAGCGCTTGTGCTCATGTTTATGTTGCAGCTGTGCCCATGCACCTGCGCATTAGCTTGTTATGTTTATGCCTATGCTTGTGTTGCAACTGAGTACCGCACTTGAAGCCTGTCTCGCACTTCTGAGATAATTATTAGCACGAGGATGAAAACAAGTACAAGGATGTTCACACCACTCTAAAGTTTATGTTTTTCGGAATTCTTATTGTAAGTCAGTGGATACTCAAAACAAGGATTTTTTCCTTATTTTGAGAGTCAATTCCTTGAAAGGTAAGGATCAAGATTTCTGCTATTAAGAAATTTATACTCTTCAATAAAAGTTCCTCAGTTTAAGAATACCACCATTAAAAATAAGATTTACTTTCCTTGTTTTAAGAATTATGACTTTGAATTCTCATTTTAAGGGTATTTCCACTATTGAATAAATACCTCAAATCCTTGCTTTTAGCAAGTATTCATTCTATGCAGAAAGGTTCTTCTTACAACTAGATTTATGATAATTGCTTGCCAAAATTTCAGAAATATCTGAAAATATGGCCATTTTTTTTTCCAAATAAACCAATAAAACGATGTCTGACGAGAAGAATAATATACTAGACAACGGTAAATTGCATCCAACCTCTGGACCCTCACACTTTGCTCAGCAAATATCGGAAATGAAAAAACAGTCAGAATTTTATTTCCCCTTCTCAGGACGAATTTCGATTTCCTCGTTAAAGAATGAGGCTGTAAAAGATAAATATGTAGAAACGATTGAGCACAATGATTACGAAATAAAATTGGACTCCTTTTCGCTGAGTAGCTTACGGCACCGGAATGAAGTCTGGAGCTTTTTAATTGAAATCCTTCACTCTGTCACTGGACTGAGTTTTTCTTTTTCCATGGTTTCGACTTAGCTCCTTCGGTGTACCTTGCGCTGAAATGGGCGCACCTCGAAAGAGTCATCCATGCACAGTAAGACCCAATGGCTTCATGGAAATGTTCGAACATTTCTGTAACCAGTGCTTTACTTTTCCATTTTTCATCAAATTTTTCTTTATGATAATTTATATTTCGCGGATGGCCTCCATTATTTACCACGTGCAACTAACTATGGTTCATTTACATGTATACAGCACTCACAAATTCAGCCGTTCTCACAGGGTCACATCTTTTATTATGATGTGCACTTTAATTAAATTTGAGCCAAAGTTTTTTCAATCGAGAGTACACCACTATATCACCTTCTTTGTTAACGTTTTTGTTAGAAGATTGGACACTAGTCTAGAGTATTATGGTATGTAGAGCAACCGCGAGGTAGAGATAAAAAGGTTGAGTTCACTTAATGTGTAGTCTTTTCTTCCCCGCAATAACAGTTTTCAAGGTATCCCTAAATGTGCTCAGTTCTACAAATCTAGATGAGTTTCCTTAATTATAATATCCTGTCTGGACTGCTCTTGAGTTTAAGAACGTGATTCTAATGATTTTAACTACCATGAGTCTTAGGCAAAGTTTAATGACAAACCATTTGAAAAGTGCATATTAGTTCATTATCCTTCTTTCCTTCAGCTTATGCTTTATTTACCTATTTATCTTTTTAGTATAACCATTCTTACGTAATGGTTTGACACAAATAGGGAGGATGTTAAGTCTGTAATTCCAAAAGCTTGAAGTCTGGAATCCTGGTTGAGAGGTCAGAGATTGAGACCAGTCTCGGTTTGAGTTGAGTTCTAGCAAAAATATTTTGACCTCACGGTGCTTCTCTCCACTCTGAAACATAAAAAAGCCGGTACTGATTAAAACGCAGTCTCTCTAAAAGCGGTCCCATGGATTTTGGTTCAAAATATCGATTTGCCCATGAATCTGTCCTAGTCGAAAAGTAATCAAAGCCTATTAGAAGATAGCTAGCAGAGCCGCACAATCAAATTCAATAAACGTAAGCGTGCTCAAAATCCCAATAGTGCACGCTGATAGCGTCAGCAAATGGCTTCGCCAGAAATTGTTTATTTTCGCGCGAGCGGTCATTTTTAGCGTGGGGGAAAATAATATATTTCGCGACTGTTTCCTCATGTGGTTTTTTGTCTCCGGCATGAAGAAATATATCCGCACAAGACAACCTTTCCTAGAGATGAGAATTAAATTTTATTTCCTGAGTCCTAACCGCTTTCTTGATGCTTAAATACAAAACATTCACACTCGCTATGAATAATAATTTTTAGCGCAATCTATAGCTAATTACACATGAATAAAAGAGTTGTGCGTACTGGGAATAACGATGTAAACAAATATGACTAATTGCAATATGCAATGGCATATTGCAACAGCGACAATAATGGAAACAAACAGAAACTCGGCCCACTAGTCCCAAAACGAAGACAATTTTGCGACCTTTTCCCACGGGCTAGAGTTCTTACATGAGGCAGAAAAAGGAAAAACAACGGAATGGGAGACTTGGCATCAGCGCCGTCACGATTCGCTTCACTTGATACAGCTGTCCATTTTTCGCGTCGGAATTGATGCACAATTCCACCGGCTATGTTCTAAAACAATTGGTTCTTGCTTTCAGCTGTGCACTATCGAGTTATGGAGCACGTGGGAAGTTTGGAGAGCACTCAAGAAGCTAGAGTTGCCCTCGGCTGTTGCCTTGGGCAACTTTTACGCTTCTTTCTTGCTTTCCAAACTTCCCGCGTGCTTCATGACTCGATAATGCACGCTAACGCATAAACCAATTGTTAATTTGCGGTCAGGGCGGCAGAAGAAAAGTAGGTGTCAAACTGAAGTATAATTTTCAGCGTAAAAATACGGTTAAAAAGGAAATCCTATGTGATGTGCTCCGGCTCAAGAATCGATCTAAATATGCAAAACAAAACCAAAAACTTCCTCAAAAAAGAGTTTTGTGAAAAGACAAGCAATTAAGTTTGAGCCATTTTTTAATGATCGGCGCGGTTAAAAACGGGCCGTTGAGCGCTGGAGCAATATTCGCTCAGAAAAATAAAAATTGTCCTACGATATTTCGAAAAGCCAAGGTGGTTTTGATTACTTCTAGAACGAGAGAGGCAAAGTTTGAAAGAAATCGATTTTTTCAACCGAAATGCATCGGACCACTTCTAGAGAGACTACGTCTTTTAAAACTGATGGTAGCCTAACATGCTTAGCATCCCTTTAAGGAAGATTGAGGATAAGATATCTCGATATCAATAGGGTTTACGCTTTCAGTTATGTCCTTTTATTTATTTAACAGATTTAAGTAGCGGCAAAGGGTCTGAGACTGACAACAACGCCAGAGCTGAAGGTTACTTTGAAAACTGCCGCGATTTAAGCTCGTCTGCGATGCTAAGTCAGCATGGACCTAGATAACTCATCAGCAACCAATCACGACTCTACTTCTTAAGTGGGAAGAAACAAAAATAGGTTTTTAGAACACACCAAAGCATAAATAGTTGCTTTGATAGAAATTTGGGATAAAAAATGCAAAGAGTACTTCAAGATTCCCAGGATGTAGGTTAGAGCCGGGTGAAAATAATTCACAGCAGTTATGAATTGATTTATCTAATTTCAGTTACACGCGACTAACACAGGCCGCTCTTTGTACGAAAGCTCATTACAGACAAATGATCAACCTGGAACTTTCAAATGGGCACGTGCAAGATGTTTATATTGTCCTTTCATTCATGACCTAGAGAAAATCTCATTTCACTTGTACCTCTGCTAATGTCATCTATGCATAACTTGTTCTTATGACAGAAAGTTTTTAAATCAGCGAAACAGCACGATAGACTAACACCTTCGAGTCGTAGAAATTAATGGCAAAGACGCTAGACACTTTAATCTCCGAATCATTCTGAGCAAAACATGTCAATCTGCGGCCTTTCTCTACGCATAAGCAGTACAAAAAGCCCCAAAATGCTATAAAAAAAAAGAAAAAAAAATCTGTCGTACACTCGTAATCCCCACGGTATGAATAATTTATCATGACGAGCTTTGCTCAAGAAAACAATTCTCAGCAGGCATCGTAAACTGATGCCGAGGTTTGGGGAAGAAGGCGTTGGGTGGATGTCATCACATTAATTACACCACAATGTAATTATACAGATTAGCGCCCACGAATCCACGAGAGATACGCGATTGCGTGCGAGTTAACGCGGGGTCATCTGTTGGCGATGAAAATCAAAATCATGAAATGAAATGAAGTTTGTTGTGCGCGTAATCGTCATAAAATACTGCGTTTTCTCTGTTTCTGCCTGTTTCCTTAAAACGACATTTTTAATCACGTAGTCTTTCAAAGATCCTTCCTTTTCACAGAAGAGGCAATACCGGCGAGGCGCCGTATTCTAAAAAGCCTCTGTTTCGATTATTTAGGTATGATTCTTTCGCTTGGTTTGCCATAAAACAGTAACAAAAGATATCGCAATTTTCATGTGCCGTACGACCTGAATAACAACCGTATCGAATTTCCAGTATTGCGTCACTTGGTGGATCGATCAGTGTTCACGCTTTGCAATCGTCGTACACGATGTTATTGTTTTGGTACAAAACCTGTGGCGGTCGCACGACTTGGCCTCGTATCCTGGTTAAATTCTTAGCAATATTGTAATATTAAACCTCGACGAGATTTTTCATGTCGCAATGTCGAAAAGCATCATGTTTTCGATTTCGAAACCATTGGAAATAAAGTCATAGAGGCAGTCGGATTTTCGACGTGCGGCTTTCCACCGGCTAACTTAACCACGCAGAGTCTTTGCAGGATTACAAGTGCCACACTTGACCCTTGCAAGCATTGGTATCTACTTTTGAAAGAGGTATGTGACGTTCCTTTGCATAAATATTTCATATGCGATGTATTTAAGATATTTCCCGACGAAATCCAAAATGTGGCGACGCGGGAACTTCAGCCGGCCAAATCATCGTTCGAAGTAGTGGGGTTAGCCAGGATTCCCGACCTCGTTCACGTTGTGTTCACGTTCGGTCTAATAGCTGGTCTATCTTCTTCGTAATAAAATAATACCCGACGAACTTATTAAATCTGCGGGATTTATGACTATCGTAAATCTGGTGAACTCCGCCACACTAGACTTTGAACCCGAAGGCGCGAAAAATTTATCTTTTGGCGCCAAACTCAGTCACGACTCCGAAGAGCTCGCTTCCTAATTTACCGAAAGATCAGCTAGAGTAAATTTCCTTGGAGTGGAACTGAAGAAGCTTCGAACACAGATTTCTCATCTCGAATCAGCATGGAGTCAATTTTACAGACCCCTTTTTTCCACCTCAATGTTCGTACCTTGTCGTGGTGAGGTGGCTTGAGTGCCCCAATGACCAATTGCAATACAATGCCTTTAAAGAATTCAGCTTCAGTTGGTGGGCTGTATTTTCTGCAAGGTAGAGGCCAGACTAACACGGACTTTGTCATTGTAGTTATTGTTATGATTATTATAATTATCATTATTATTAATGATTTTGTTATTGTTATCATTATCTTTATGATTGTGATTGAATCATTTTCAAAATGAAATAGGCTGCTCAATGAGGATGGCATGCTGAGGCAAGTAGATTTTCATTTATTTACCCCCCCTCCCCCCAAGTAGAAATTCAAGTGTTTCTGATAGTTTTTCTCTTCAATAGATTGTTAGAATGCAGAAGATTTTCTAAGACACATTGTACAGAGGGCTTGTCTTAAGTAGTTGTTTTCTGATTCAAAACCACCTGCCTAGTTCTGTTTCTCTTGGGTAGTTAGTCCATGGACTGTTGTTATCTGATGGCAGAACTAACAGGTGGATCTGTTTCTCTTGGGTAGTCAGTCCATTATGGGCTGTTGTTATCTGATGGCAGAACCAGTCCCTATTTTTTTCAGCTCTATGCTGTCAGTCGTTTATGGACAGTTATTTTTATCTGATGGCAGTTTTAGCTTGCTCTTTTTGTTTTGAAAAATGTGTTGCTTATGCTGTTTGTCACGTATCATCTGTTATTAGTCAGAGGCACTTTGGTCAATCAATGCTATCATTGTCTTCATTATTATTATTGTTAATTCAGCTGCTACTCTTCTCTCTTTCGCACAGGGCCCACTACAGATAGCACTAGCTTAATGAAGTCCCAAAACCTTTCACAATGAGCCAACTCAAGAATTGCAGTCCTGAACAGTTTTTGGGGTTTTCCTGGCTTTTCTTGAGATTATTTTGTCTCAGTTTCAATTACTTGGATACTCATTCAGCTAGACTAACAATAACACCATTTTGTTCATACATAAACATTGAAATAATCATAATAGTAATATAAATGATAATAATAATGATTTGTTATTGCTACTGTTATCATTATCTTTATGATTGTGATCATCATTTTCAAATTGAAATAGGCTGCTCAGTGAGGATGGCATGCTGAGGCAAGTAGATTTTCATTTAATTTCTCCCCCCTCCCCCCAAATGAAAATTCAAGTGTTTTTGATAGTTTGTCTCTTCAATAGATTGTTAGAATGCAGAAGATTTTCTAAGACACATTGTACAGAGGTCTTAAATAGTTGTTTTCTGATTCAAAACCACCTGCCTAGTTCTGTTTCTCTTGGGTAGTTAGTCCATGGACTGTTGTTATCTGATGGCAGAACTAACAGGTGGATCTGTCTCTCTTGGGTAGTCAGTCCATTATGGGTTGTTGTTATCTGATGGCAGAACCACCAATCTGTTCTGTTTCTCTTGGGTGGTCAGTCTATGGACTGTTGTTATCTGATGGCAGAACCAGTCCCTATTTTTTTCAGCTCTATGCTGTCAGTCTTTTATGGACAGTTATTTTTATCTGATGGCAGTTTTAGCTTGCTCTTTTTGTTTTGAAAAGTGTGTTGTTTATGCTGTTTGTCACGTATCATCTGTTATTAGTCATAGGGTGACTTTGGTCAATCAATGCTATCATTGTCCTTAGTATTATTATTATTAATTCAGCTGCTACTCATCTCTCTTTGACACAGGGCCCACCACAGACAGCACTAGCTTAGTGAAGTCCCAAAACCTTTCACAATGAGCCAACTCAAGAATTGCAGTGCTGAACAGTTTTTGGGGTTTTTCTGTCTTTTCTTAATTTGTTTTTGCCCCAGTTTCAATCACTTGGATACTCATTCAGCTAGACTAAGACACAAAAACCTCATCCAATAGTTAATTATAATCAAAGCTTTCAATGTGTTACTTTTTTGTTGTTGTGTTTTTAACGTATGCAAATTAGGACGTACGTAACAAACAATGGAATCCGTTTAAAATACTCACCGCGATTTTGATTGTTATTTTTGTTGAAAAAAGTGCGAAATACACAAGGGTAAATACGATATTAATTCTGCAGGATTTGCAGAATATGTTATGGTTTTAGACCCTTGACATTACACCAAAAACAGGTGACAAAACTCACCAAAATCTCGGACTTTCCTCTATTGGAGACAGCCTTGTTCTTTCTCTTGTCATGGACCACATTTCTCAAGGCAGAGGCAGCCAATCTAACAGGTAACTTTCTAACAGTTCATGGAGAAAAACCTTATGGTGAGAATAATGTTGGGAATGTACCAAATAAAGAAAACACTCACTGGTAGTTCTCCACCGTGATATTTATTATTACCATAAATTTGAGAATTAGTTTTCACTTAACGTGATCAGGAGTTTGCTCATAACAAGCAAAACAACACCAGATGGATGTCTTGTCGTTTAAGCCCTGTTATTGTTTTAATCGTAAGCATTACAATTTCCTCAAACGTGATTGGGGGGTTTTCTGCTTTACTTTTCCCTATTTTTTACAATAGAGTTGTAATAAATTGGACATTGCAGTCGGCCAGTTGGCTATAATTAATCTGACACCTGTAAAGGGGAAGTCATAGCAGCCAATCATAGAATTGATTGCAATAACCATAGGAACAACTACTGCCATGGAAAATTGGGGAATTTCCAAAATGGAGGATTTTTCTTACTTTAGACAGTGTCTCTAATGGAGACAATTTTTCAGTATAAATTTTTACTAATTTTGCTTCTTTTTTTTTTTTTTTCGAAATTGTAATGCTTATGATAAATTTGAAACAGGACTTCATGTCGTCCTGTTCTGTCAGTAATCATACTGGCAACAAGAGAGATTTTACACCACGTTTATGTGAAACGTGAAACGTGGTCGGCAAAAGTGACCACGTGACATTGTTCCACCCCCCCCCCCCCCCCGCCCCTATTTCACGTTTGCCGGTTGCGCTTTACCGTTTCTTCGTGAAAGTAACCTGTTTCGCGTTTGCCATGTATGTAAGATTTAGCTTCACTTTTTCTCTCACAGAGTAGACGTCATTGCCGTATAAAGGCCACCTTGTATTCCTTGTAAGTCGTACAAGAGTGCCTTCAGATACACCATGATATGAGCCTACGCCAAGCTAAAACAGCAGGGTTCACGCTATTGTACGTGAAACGTGAAAGGGCAAGCTGAAGTTTGCTGTTTCACGCAAACGCGGTGCTAACTCTCTCTATTAACAAATCGCACTCTCGCAGCGTAGTCGTCTGATTTGGTTAGACATTCATATGATTACAGACTGAATTGGACTCCACTCAGTCACATAACCATTACTAATTATAATAATAATAATACTAATGATAGTGTAAATAATAATTATTACAATCATTCTAATGATATCAATATTAATAGTACAGTAAAAATGATAGGAAAATTAATTATCTGACTCGTGAATTCCGCGTTAAATTGCACGCGAAAACCGACACTAAGCGATGAGTGTGATATCAGTTTTTTTCGCATAATTGAATAAATGAGGAAAAAGAAAACTGCAACAGTACTGTGTGTTTTTATCCTGAGCGCGAAATAAGAGATACGAAACAATATCACTTGGTCTCGTTTTTAACTCGCAATTCCAGGCTAAATACCTCCTTTCGTTAACCAGTCAGAACGCGAGCGATTCTTATCACAATTGGTATTACTATTCTAATATTTTATTCTGGATATATTTAGTGCACTATTATAATTACTACTATAATTATTATTACTATTATCACTTCCATGTGCATTGTTGTTGAAACTGTACAATCTTTTTCAATCTGTTTCCCTCTAGGGATTGTTGCAGTTCTTTTCTGCGGGATATTTCAAGCTCCTTACACATATGACAATTTATCAGAGGAGTCAAATCAGAACACAAAACAGGTACTGTACCTCTAGTAAGTCTAGCTTGTCATTCGCAGGTACAGTGCCGCTCAAAAGTAAGTTGGCCGGCCCTCGAACCTTGATCCTCGATACTCGATACTCGATAACAACCTCGATACACGATAACAGCCTCGATCCTCGATATTCGATAGTTACCTCGATACCTCAATCCTCGATAATTACCTCGATCCTCGATATTAGATAACAACGAGGATCGAGGCTTGAGTCGAGTTTTCAGACGTTCGAGTCGAGTATCGAGACCATCAAAACTTGATGGGTAACTAAGGAGTTTTTGTGCAATTAGTTTATCAGACGATTTGAAGTTCCTTACCTTTAGTCTAATCCATGGAATGAAAATCCGTATAACGTGCATCGTTGCAGACAGGGAAAAACTTTACTCGAAATATACCTATCGTCATAATAGATTATTTAGTTACTACTTTGTTTAGCTTTAGGGTTATCATATACTACATGGTAAAATGACTCACATTGTAGTGGAATTCCAGCTCTTTCTATCGAAAATGACAAAGTTAACCTTGATATAATTCCAACATTTCATTGCAGACTTTTGAACACTTAAATTTTCTAGCGGAGAGTTTTACATCTTCGTACACCGGGCTATCTCTCTTCACCTTTCAACATCATCAGTGGAATGTTGAATTTATAGCATGAACATTCGTATCTTTTTCATTAATTTGAATGATACAATGTGGTCACAATGACTGAGAAAGTAACAGCTGATAACACTGATAACTGCCCTACATTCGAAAATGAGAGTAAATGGCTAAAATTTTTAAGTAGTTTGAATAATAATTGTTGACAGGATGGTGTCAGCGTCTTTGATTAAAAAAAAAAGAATGTAAAAACTAAGACAGCTCCCATGTGAATTTTTAGAGAAAACATTTTTGAACTGTTACATTCGAAATCTATTGCTTTTTTCTCTATTTTACAGTGTATTGTTATTATTTTGATGTTTTAATATTGGTAATACCCAGAATAGTAGACACAAACAGGCCTTTTTACGTCTGTGCTCTAAAAGACTCAATTTATACAGAGCTACAGATAGTTTGTTTGACGGGCTACGAAAGGCGGAAAATCAGAGATGAAGGCAACGGCGCTGAAGTTTATGTTTAGAGCTCCAAGAGAGAGCACGATCTTTTGTTTTTGTGTTCACTTTTTGTGACATATTAAAATTATTAGGAGTTTCTTTCGGTTAGTCAGTCCGAAACGATTGTAAAGCGAATGGACGTTGTGTACCGCAAAAGCACTGGCAAAAGCATGCTTCAAAGATAATTTTTCAGCTTTTACTTCTCTTAACTAGGTTCGCCGATACGGTTGTTTAACTATTAACCTTCCTAAGCAACATGATCTCTTAGTGTCAGGATGTAACGTTATCTTGTTGTTTCTTGGTCATTCATCAGTTATTGATTCTTAACTGTTCGATGTTTAGCTTGCCATGGCTCTAGAAAGGCTTTTCAACATTTATCCATTATCATTTTTATTAAATTTGGGAAGACACAGAAAGATTAGTTACAAATTTCAGCAGATGATGGTGTTTGCAGGTTGGTGATCTTAAGGTTGTACTTTTAAGGAAAAGAATGTGTGAGCACGTTGTTGAGTGCTCGGTTTTTTATTTGTCCTTCTACCAAGAAAGGTGGTAAAACTGAACGAGGTATAACTTAAGGAGTACTCGGGGGATTCATTTCAAATCGACCAAGTGTGAGGCTCTCGCTTTTTGTCTAAGAGTGACTGACCCGAATGCACTTACTTTAAGCGTCTGGCTCGGTTGAGTCATGTCTGCTTACTCAAGCTTACTCAGAGCCCTTTCTCACTCTCAATCTTCCGTAGCGTATCAGTATTATTTTTAAATCTTTTCTCCGTTCTATGTAGGTTTGAGTCATAAGGTAACTATATCTAAGTAGAGACATGTCCATTTGCAGGAATTTGTCAAAGTCATTTTGAAATCACTTCCGTCTCGTACAATGTAATTTACTCTCAGAGTTCCGAACAATTCACTGGTCACTCTCTTAACAATAGCTCCATTTTTTAGAAGAAATAATCATTTTTCGGAAGAATTAAGTAGTTTTCTTTGAACGACGGAGTAACAGTATATGTAGTCCGATATTATGTGAGCTCTGTTATCAATTAAATGTAATTTTGAAAATAAATTCCATGTGTTTTTCAGAGTTGGCGTGGATCCTGAAGAAGAAGAGAGGCGGTCAACACTGTATTTTCATTCCGTATAAGTATTCTATGTTACTTGCCTTTCTCGAGGCAACCAGGGCTACTTAACTTGGAGACCATTGTCATCCATTGTTGGAAACTAAGTTCTTGGCTCTCTACATTAATGTTAGAACCAAGAGTTACTTGTAAAATAGTTCAAGTTATTTTCGTTCAGTTTGTAATTGACTATTGGACTAACTTTTCTCTTTTTAATTTTCAAATATTGTGGGAGGGAGACAACAGTCGTGGATCTGCACAGGCTCATGACGAAGGCGCTTGGATCTTTAGAAAGTGGTACGAAATTGATGTCAAATATCCTTCTGTGAAAGAGTTCCATTACTTGCGTTGCATTTTAATTGTGCTTTTGTGACCGCGAAATTGGTGTAGTTGCATACACTGGAACAGCTCAACAAATTAAGCTGGGCTTTATTCCTGGTTTGATGGAGGTTTTGCCCTCTTTTCAAGTTAGCTCCCTGCCACCTTTGTAAGTTCGCCCCCTGAAGCAAAGCGGGTTCGTCCCCACCTATATCAGTTTTATGTCATGGATGGAACTACAGGAGAGATTATGCAAGACCAAGCAATTTAGATAAGGAATGATTACATGTTTCATATGATCGCAATTTACTTTAATTCTTATTGGATTTGTTTTAGTTTTACTCCATGAGCTTGGTGAAAAGATCTCACCAAAGCTATAGAGGTCATGTCGTCATGGTAATTATTGTAAACTGTTTTCAGAATAGAGTCAAGATTCCTGACTTGTTGGCTTGTGCGCTCATTAGCTTTTTTGATGCGGATCGCTGGGAAAAACAACACGAATGGGTATTTTTACGAAACTTTTGGTGTTTTTTTTTTTTTTTTTTTTTAAAGGGTGATTGGCAAATGCCACTGCAACGAAGTGAAATATACATCTACGTTTATTTCTCATGTTAATGAACTTAAAGGCGTTCTTTTGTCAGCTCCAAGTATGTTTTTGATCAAGTTTAACCCGTGCTCTTTAACAAAAATTGATACACTTTTAACTGAATTTCTAACCTCTACTTTCGAGTTTTGAAGGAATGGCCTTGATTCCATGTGGCTTAGACTCGGAAAGAAGGGGAGCTATATGTCTGCCATAAACATGCACTCTGTAGAGATCATTTTAAAAAATCGAAACGTTAACCCCATTGCCAATATGAGGCCTGGTAGATCAGCCGGTGGTGGTAACCAATAGCCAGCCAATATCTGGGAGGCGAAGGTCCAATCTTAAAATTGGTTAATAGGCTATTTTAGCCATATCAATACCGAGGTTTTGGGATGAACAATTAATGTATCTTGTTTCATCTCTCCCTCCCCCCTCCCACCCCCTCCTCCAAGCCTCGGAGGCATGTTAGAATTTTGATATATCGAAAATGACGTATTCATCAAATTTCTTCACGGACTTTTTTTATCCGGCTTTTGACGAACAGAAGAGAATGGGAAGGAGGAAGAAACCCTCTTCCCTTCTTTCGCGCTCTTCTTTCACTACTTCCTGCCTGCCTTACAGCATAACAGAGCACATTGCATTGAGGGTCTTTTTATTGGTGCAGGGTAAAGGTAGTGAAAGCAATACTTATTTTAATTTCCTTGACAACCATTACGTATATAAAACCTTTTCTTACCAACTATGGCCAGCCTCTAACAGAGACTTTAAAGGGGTTGCGTGGTCCTCTTGCAAGATTCCTCTCAAGATCACGGCCTGATACAACGGTACTATTTGAAATCTGGGAAATGGGGCTTTCTAGATAACTAAATGTTTAATCGTTTGTCTCACGATGTAAGATATGTATAATGCATTGATCGCAACGTTTCGACTCCTTCACTACTAGTTTTTGTAAAGCGACGCGATCTAAAGTTTTACGTGTCGCTTTAGAGCACATTGGGTCATTGTTATTGGAGTGTTATGGCGCGCTGTAATTGATGCATCTCGATCCTTGTTATTATTCCGTCTGTTAGGTTATTCTATTATAGTTGCGCTTTGTTTCTGATGGCTGCTTTGGTTTTTGATAGTTTGCATCCATGTTCTCGGAATTTCGACTCCGTCATATCTTTTAATGTTAAAGGGTTGAAGTTTTATGTGATTGGCCTCTTTAATCTTACGTTTGTACCAATGAAAGCCATGATCGATAAACCTAACCTGGTCCTAAACAGAAACGTGTCCTGTTTCATTGGCGTGTTCTGAACCGCCAAATTCTCAGATTAAATTAGGTTTGTCCTTGCCAACTTTTTGCATCGTTTTATATGACACTCTTCGACCTCTTCTATCTCTAATTTGTAAACGTAAGCTGACAACTATTGCTGTGGACCCTCAGCACACCAAACGACACGAATTACTCTAGCTCTTAGTTTGATAAATTTCAGAAATGACTCAAGAATAAAATTACGGTGTGCTAAAGATAACTTGTGCCCCTGTTAAAAGAACTTCTGTAGCGAAAGTTTTTAGTTTAAGCTTAACCCTCCTTACAGCGTGACGTTTCCTTGGTTTCACACATAAGACTTACAAAGTGACAAGCGCAGGCGTTTTTCATCTCTGTCACCCAGGAGTATCAATTAGTGCCAGTTAACTAACAGCGAAACCGGGAAAGATGCAGGGAAGAGGAGGGTGGGGAGGGGGGTTATAAACCTGTCATGAACTAGCATCCCATCCAGGGTAGTGGATTTCCTCCTGGGGATGATCTCCGGCTCTTATGTGCAACTTAAACTCACAATGAAATATTACCCTGGCTAAGCTTTTACGGGTTTTGTTTTAATGTAGACAGAAACCGAGGAAACAGATATGGACGAAGACATACTCAATATAAATGCAACACTGATTTACACCAACGAAGTAAGGGTCAGACCTGAAAGTGTCAGTGAGAACAGTGGTGAGCCGCCTAACCAGATGGGAGAAGGAGACTTGGGACTAAGTGCTGCGGTAATGACAACCGGTGTATGAATAATTTTATCAAACAAAGGATTTCTGTAAGTACTTGACTATAACAGTCAAAGTCCACCTCGGTGTCAAAAACAGCAGTAAATCACCAAGATTCAGCCTTGGACGAGTGCTTGTCTGTTAGCAAATAACTTAAAAAAACAAACTGCTTGTTTTGGTGAACTATAGCCACTTCTAGAAAAAAGGTTCTTTTTTTTCTTGCCGTTAGCAGCGTAGGTTTATGCTGTTTATTTTGCTACTCACCCACTGAAAACTTCGGAATCCTACAGTCTTAACGTGCATAGTCTCTCATGTAGTATTCTTAGGCTGTGGTTACACCTCTTAGTCACAAAGGACTGCTATTTCTATTCATTTTGTTTTGAGATCCTTCCATCTCTTACATTTCTTTTCGATATATCAAAATTCTATTATGGCTCCGAGGCTTGAGGGAATAAAAGTCATTGATCCCTTGAGTTCTGAATTTTAGCTTATCAAAAATGGCCTTTCATTTCCAGCTTCTTATTTTCTCATGGCAGTAACTATTGGAACGGTGTGAACGATACCCGGTTCACGAACTGTTTAGATTTCAGACTAAGAAAAATATGTTGTCTGGCCGGGTTGCCGTAACAGTATGTCGCTTTCGGGATCGCAAGTAACTATTCCGGATAACGTAACGGGTTGAAATGGATGTGTAATGAATGTACAAAGGGCGAATTGGAAGGGAGCTCAAAAACTGTCTAGTGTTTACAATTTTTGTCCCCTCTATGGAATTCATAATTTTTAATTAGTCTTTCCTCTTGTAACATTATATTAGAAAGGAGTAATATCAAATGGGTGATCGTTTGAAAACATGTTTAATTCAATGCCGACTGGGACGTGGAATTTCTTTCAAAGTCTGTTAATTTACTGATATGAAAGTAAAGATGAGATAGAAATGAAATGAAACTTCAGTTATATCATTATAACCTCCAACACAATAGTGAAATGCCTGAACGCGTCATTGAGCAATTTCACATCATTACGAAATGTAGCGGCAAATTTGATTCCCTCGTTAAAGAAATATTGTACATTCGCATGCGTAAACCAACACTGAACGTGCAAACAGATTCCATCCGCGCCAAGGTATTTGTTTCGGCCGTTTAATGTAATTTATGCTTACCTTGTACCTTTCCTTAGTTGCATGCTAGTAAACTAGTCTCTTGATAACGCAGTCATGATGATTCCGAACGTCGAGCAGCAATAAATCTTTCCTGGTTTTTTATATGCCTTTGCTTCAGCAAGTCTCTACTGATCACATTATATCAGTGATACTCAAATGTTTAAAATCGCAGAAATAGCTTTAAAAAGGTCATATTCGTTATATCAGGCACACTTCAAGTCTAAAAGCAAAACGATTACTCAACGTTCTGTCTTACTGATGAACATGAGTTGACAAAACCGGCGTCGGCTCAAAGTCACAGTTAAAAAGTGATCTTTCTGAGAAAAATAAATTCAAAGTCCAGCAGTGATTGTACCTGTTGAGGCCAGCTTATCTCTTTGTTTTGACGCATGCCAAAAACTATCGCATGCAGGTGGCTCTCCTAAGACTAAAAATAGCACCTTAAACTTTGTAAGCTTTTTATTTCTAGTTTTTCTATCTCTACATAATGTTATAAGTCACAATTGTTTCCTCTAATTATAGCGACTTTTTTCAAGCTGTTATGCAGGAAATTGTATTTGAAAGGAATTGAGCCATTCAGTTTATGCAAATTTAACATGTTTTAATGAAATTCTGTATCTACTCCACTTTGCGTGGAGGAAGTTAAAAATACCAAGATTTTCCTATAAAAATCGTTCAGATTGTAATTTATTGAATAATCCATAGAGCACTCTTGTTACACTTTTCTTTTCTATCCTTCACAGCATGTAACTTCACTTGATTCTATAACATAGTTGCACCATAATCTTCAATCTTTAGTTCTTAGTTTGAACATAGTAGATCTTAGGAGAAAGATATCAACTAAACAACTAAGAATTTGTGTAGAAGATTTGATATCTAGCGAAAATGACTTTTATGAAATAAATATTAACAGCTTATTCTCAAATTTTGTTTGGTTTCACATTTACTTGGAATTGTTTATGTGTTTTTTTTTTTAATGTTTTGGGAGTTATTTTCGTTGGTGTTTTTTTTTAATCATAATTATTATTAGACTAATCTTTGTTTTAGTGCATTTGTGTCGCTTACTTAATTTTAGATCTTAACACAAGAATAACTATTTCCTTATTTATTTTCCAAGCATTTCCATTACAGAACAAGCACTCTCAGGTTTGGAGAAAACATCTTTTTGGAGAAATATTGTCATTTATTATTTAGGGAGTATTGTATTAATCATGAACGTCCTTAATGCACTGCATTGTTTTTTTTCGAAAGCAGGTTGAAAATAGTTTTATTTTTTCTTTAATTGATGTAGGTGAATGGGAAAAAGAAGTACCCCAACCCACAAAAGTACAAAAACTAATCTATTTCATCATGTTTGCACTGTTAATTTTTTTAAGATAACTGTAATTACGATAATTGGAAAATGGAAAGACTCAAATTTTAATCTCCTCTTCAACTACGATTTCTTTCAGTTTATCTCCCTGCTGGAGAAAGAGCAGAGAATGCATTATACGGAGCTGGTTTTTTTTCTTAATTTTAAGTCTTTGGAAGGGCTCGTCTCTGATAAAAACTTGGACATTTTTGGGAAAACAATTTTATTTTTCGGAATAAAATATTTGAAATGCCCAAGGCAGATACAGAAAAAATGAACAAAAGCCGATTCAGCTCTATGTTAAATATTTTAAGATTAAACTTTAATGGTTGAATAGTTCGTAAAAAAAAAGGGGGGGGGGGGGGAAATGACGAGCCAACAAGGTATAACTCGCTGATGGTACGCTTTGTACGCTTTATCTAACGTCAACTGAACTTGCGATATATTTTCCAATAAATGCTTAACTATACAGAACATTCACTCGGTATTACAAAAAAATTTGGTTTTCTCACTACCTCCCTTAAAAGTGTGTCACATCCAGTCGTTGGTAATGCTAGACCTGGGAATATGACTTTTCATGTATCACTGTTCGTTTTGTTTGTTTCTGACCCCTTCTGGAAACAGTCAGAAATATTCACATAAGCCTCGTTGTCGTAGGATTTCGACCTTGGTTTTGTACGAGTCAGATCTTTGGAGCTTCTCGGTGAAATTGTATATATGGTGTGTGTTGGTTGAGGGTAAACTTTTCCTTTGCTATTTTTCCCTTTACGTTGCTGGGAGCTTTTATGTCGGACTGTAGTGATTGCCATGATGGCTGACGAGGGTTCGTCCGGCGGGAAATCGCACGAAACAATTGGAATACTAGGACACTTATAAAGCGTTGGATCAGAGATGGATCTTCCAAGAGCCGCTTTAGGTTTCTCGTCAACTTTTCCGGCGATGTCAGTGGAGGAGAATGTTTTCTGTATCGAGCTACTTGTTTTCCTGTTGCGTGCTCGTAGCTCTTCTGATGCAGTGCTGGAGTCATTTTTCTTAGAGGATTGTGCAGCATCAGCGAATTGCTGGTTATTCGCTGATGTTCTCATCCCCAACAACTCTTGAACGGCGTTTCGAAAACGACGATCCCTGTAGAAGTACAAGACAGGAGTTATTACAGAGTTGAACTGCACGAAAACCTCTGATAACCGGAATGTGGAGTTCATGCGAAAAACGGGGGAAAAGTTACCCAACGTGGCAATGACGACCGAAGGAACAAACGGAACCAGAAGTCCAGCTGTTAATAACCCAGTTGTCTTAGCAACTTTAGATTCGAGTTTGGCTTTCATCATGCTAGTAACCTGGCTAGTTTGGTTTTGCTTTCGCTTCCGAAGTCCGAGGAACACCATGATGTAAAAATATGCGATGGCGAACAAACAAGTTACAACCAGAATCATTTCAAGTGCAAGCCATCGATCAACAATTTTTCGGTCCACACCAATGATGATCATCGCAACGGTTGGAATCTGTTTGAGGATTGCCAACAGCCAAGCAGTGGCTCCGAGAATTTTAAGGAGACGTTTGGTTACTTTGTTTCTGTAATCCGTCCAACATTTTATGGCCATGTGTCTCTCCCAACCAATGGCTGTTAAGTGATATAACGAAGAACTGGACATCAAGAAGATCAAGCATTTGTTAACAACTGAATCGAACGTGCACATATGCTCTACTGAAACCTGGGTAAGCATTAGAACATCGACTATGGCAGATATTGGCATAGTTATAGCTCCTGTTGCGAGATCAGTAACAGCCAT
This sequence comes from Stylophora pistillata, assembly GCF_964205215.1. Taxonomy (NCBI): domain Eukaryota; kingdom Metazoa; phylum Cnidaria; class Anthozoa; order Scleractinia; family Pocilloporidae; genus Stylophora; species Stylophora pistillata. The sequence goes on from NC_142525.1 coordinate 10,686,135, forward strand.
GCTTCTCAGCAAAATATTGGAGAGTTTTTGCAGTTCTCTGCTTTTCGTCAAAGCGACAATCACCAAAATGTTTAGGAGAGTGGCGATAGGGGCAGCAATAAATATCATGACATTTAAAGTCCACGGTAACGTTGTATCACTGAAATCCCAGGTGAGGTACGGAAGTTTTTGGCAGAAGTACAACGAACTGTTTGCAGAGGTGAAATTATAACTGACTGTTGTATTATTTGCCGCCATGCCGTGACCTGGTGTCACATAAAGGAGCGTTTAGCTCCTGAGCTTTTTTGTTTTTCTAAGTTTTTAAAACTTTTCCTCTAGTGATTTAGTTCTTTCCTTTCCGCTCCAGTTTCCTTCGCGATGTTTTTGACAGAAAGATGACACCAAATTCGACGCTTTTTTCTTTCACAGTTCAGTAATTATCTGTAAAGGTACAGAACAGGACGCGCGAATGAGGCCAGTGTCGAAAGGCCTTAAATTATATTTCAATAGGACATTAGCTATATGTTTTTTCTTTTTTTTCCTTTTAAAATTGATGAAATGATTGGAAAGCTTATGGCATGAGTTAGAGCCGATCGGGGCCCCTTAATGGGTTTGAAACGTTACTAATGTCGCCATTGGAAGTGTTTGAAAAGAGTTTGTAAGGAATTAAGTTGCAACTGCCTAATTGCTCTCGATCTTACTTTAAACGGCGTTTTTTAAGGCCATTAGATTAAACCTATCTAAGCTCACATTTATTGCACAGAGCTTTCTATGTTTTCTTTCGCGCAGATAATTTTAAGTTTGGAAATTTTTGTCGTTCGTAAACTTAATCTTCGACGCAGGTTACTTACCAGTATATTCGCAAACAGTTTCATTTTGTCTCGTTTAAGTGTTTTCGTGATTTTACAGCGAACGAAGGATAGTGGGTATATCTTAACGAAATTTTATTTCAAAGATGTAATTAGATTCAGTCGCGACTAAGCTTTAGAAAATGTACGTATGAATTAGATTTTCTCCTCAGGCTGCAGCTTAAAAGGCTGATTTCTAAATAATATCAATCCACTTAGCAGGGTAAATTTAATTTAGCCAACAAAGTAATCCACCCATGCATTGGTTTTGCTCTACTAGCTTTGTGATTGGTTTAGTAAACGCGGCCCTTATAAGTAATAAAGGTATAGAACTAAACCAGCTGCTACTTGGACAGGGTGATTTTTCTTTCTCTCAAGGCGATTTACATGTTTTTGCACTGTTTTCTCATTGGTCGCATTTAATATCTTCCTTTTATCTCATTGGTCTCTGTGATTATTTAGATCTCAGTGTTACGAAACTTAACCTGAAAACGTTCCATTCTATCGTTAAGGACTACCTTGAGGTGAATTTACGTGGCTCTTCATAAAACAAAAATAAAAATCAAACTAAACTAGGGGCCATGATAATTTGGTAATTGATAATTTTACTGGGTTGATGATGTGAATTGATCGCCTCAAAGAATTTAACAGTCAACTCTGTTCATAAAACCAAATTATCATGAAATACCCCCCGAAGACGCAGCACCACAGTTTCTTTAGAAAATCACCCCCCTTCATTCATTTGAAGGCCATAATCATTGAAAAAAGTGCAATTTTTTGATGGGACTTTCGATGAAGAAACCTCCTCATAAAAAGAATTCTTTTGTTTTGTTTTGTTTTCTTTTCTTTTTTCGTTTTAGTCGCCTACAGGTGCCATTGTACACCCAACACCCCGTAAGTCACATTTTTTTCTGAACTGTAATCTGATTTCCTTTTCAGCTCTCAGTAAATAGCTTATCAACCACAAAATCATGGAAATCTCTATACTCTTTATCAAATCCTAGATGAAGTCTGGGTAAACATTTATAGACACAATAGCTGACCTGATGGCCGAGGTTACCCATAAATCGGCTGTTAATGTGTTATTTATGTCCTTGCCGAAAAGGCTAATGTTAAGGGGCTACTGAATTGAGATTCTGAACCAGTAACGTGTTCGTCTTATATGATTTACCAATCGGGGGCGGAAGTTCAAATTTCAAATGCTCTTGTTTTCAACGTTTAAGAGAAAATAAGTACGAAGGCCTAAAATATGAAAAACAAAAACAAACAAAGCTTTCGCTGGAATTGTTGTTCCGTGGGGTTGAGCTTAAAATTCTAATCATCGACACCAATTCTCCGTTATAGGAAAAACCTTAACAAAAAGGAATTGATTACTTGCTTTCCCATTAGCATCACGATTAAACTACCATATGAAAATAAAACAAACATCGATTAGGGCTCAGAAGCTAGAAAGAGAAATCGGCTCTAAATTTTATTCGTATCATATTTTTTTTATTGTTTTTGCAGCCTTCCCTGATATCCAGAATTTGCCAGTCTTTTTCATTGTTGGGTGAAACCTTTCTCTGAAGCCATCTGTTCACTAACAATAGATGCAGTAAAAAAATTATAAATGAACTGAACTGATAATTGACTGAGCCTTCCGACTGACAGCCTTTCTTACCATGCTTCAGTAAGCGTTCACTCGCAGCAAACAACAAACAAAGTCAGTGATAATCCGGCGAAAAACAGTTCCAACCTTAGTATGTGTACTTTTATGCACGCACGAATATGCCTATCCTATGATTAAAATTTTTTGTTTTGTTTTTGTTATTACCGACTCACTGCAAGTTAATCGATTACATGTCTGGCCACTTTTACCCAGTCTTTGTAAATCACTTCATGTGCAATTCTTCTGCTGCAAATTATTAAGCAGAAAGCGAAATATTCGGCTTTTGAATAAAGCAACGATGATAATTAAAATCAAATGCAATTTTTTCATCACAAGACTCCCAGCTGCTTTAAGAACAATGTTAGTTCCACACCATCGTTATTGTAATTTAGTCGGAGCATCAAGCCATAAAGCAAATCTTGAGCTTGTGATCATGATCGTGCGAAACGTGTTATCAGGATGATTAGAAAGTTTACATGTGACGTTAATACCGGTTCTATTTTCATGAGTCTTTCCGAAATTTTCCATTAACATTCATTTGGCACAGCTAGCTCAGTTCATGTTCTCATCGCAAAAACCTATTCTCCTTCAAAAATTTTAAAATGTCTACATGAGTAACAACCAAACCCATAGCTACAGTACAAGGCACCCAAACTCCTTTTGTCTACCATTATATAGGACAAATATTCGGCAATTTTCCGTTTCCCATGAAGGTTCAAAGCTTTTTAGCTCTGTCACACTTGAAATCACTAGCCCTTTATCTCTAACCTCTTGTGGTAAAAAAACTGAATAGATAAATACAATAAAATAAAAAATATCTATCCTCAACAATCATAAACTCTGGTATTTAATATTTTATCAAAAGGCTGTCCGGCCCCGCTTGCGCAATCCCACAGAAAACCACAGTGAAAGCTGACTTGTGCTGGGCTGGACGTGAGCCAAGCAGGAAATAACTGCCCAGCCCTGCTGTCCACACGTCGCTTTGTTACAAAAAGATTTAAGGAAAACAGAAATGAGGAAAAAAAGCTGCGGTTTATAAAGAATTGTGAGTTTTTTGTTTTGACTCGAAAAAATAAATGAAAAGTCTTAATTGTATCACTTTTAAGCCCTCATTTGGCTGTCATTTCGCGGGATATTTCAAGCTCCTTGCACATATGACAATTTGTCAGAGGAGTCAAATCAGAACACAAAACAGGTACTGTACTTCTAGTAAGTCTAGCTTGTCATTCGCAAGTACAGTGCCGCTCAAAAGTAAGTTGGCCGGCCCTCGAACCTTGATCCTCGATACTCGATACTCGATAACAACCTCGATACTCGATAACAGCCTCGATCCTCGATATTTGATAGTTACCTCGATACCTCGATCCTCGATAATTACCTCGATCCTCGATAATTACCTCGATCCTCGATAATTACCTCGATCCTCGATAATTACCTCGATCCTCGATATTAGATAACAACGAGGATCGAGGCTTGAGTCGAGTTTTCAGACGTTCGAGTCGAGTATCGAGACCATCAAAACCTGTTGGGTAACTAAGGAGTTTTTGTGCAATTAGTTTATCACACGTTTTGAAGTTCCTTACCTTTAGTCTAATCCATGGAATGAAAATCCGTATAACGTGCATCGTTGCAGACAGGGCAAAACTTTACTCGAAATATACCTATCGTCATAATATATTATTTAGTTACTACTTTGTTTAGCTTTAGGGTTATCATATACTACATGGTAAAATGACTCACATTATAGTGGAATTCCAGCTCTTTCTATCAAAAATAACAAAGTTAACCTTGATATAATTCCAACATTTCATTGCAGACTTTTGAACACTTAAATTTTCTAGCGGAGAATTTTACATCTTCGTACACGGGGCTATCTCTCTTCACCTTTCAACATCATCAGTGGAATGTTGAATTTATAGCATGGACATTCGTATCGTTTTCATTAATTTAAATGATACAATGTGGTCACAATGACTGGGAAAGTAACAGCTGATAACACTGATAACTGCCCTACATTCGAAAATGAGAGTAAATGGCTAAAGTTTTTAAGTAGTTTGAATAATAATTGTTGACCGGATGGTGGCAGCGTCTTTGATTAAAAAAAAAAAGAATGTAAAAACTACAACAGCTCCTATGTGAATTGTTAGAGAAAACATTTTTGAACTGTTACATTTTAAATCTATTGCTTTTTTCTCTATTTTACAGTGTATTGTTATTATTTTGATGTTTTAATATTTGTAATACCCAGAATAATAGACACAAAGGCCTTTTTACGTCGGTGCCACAAAAGACTCAATTTATGCAGAGCTACAGGTAGTTTGTTTGACGGGCTACGAAAGGCGGAAAATTAGAAGAAGCTGTGGATGTCCTTTCAAGACAAGCTAGTATCGATGGGTTCCAACTGAATGAGGCCAAGTGCAAAGAACTACGAATTGGATTCTCTAACAGCAACCACGATTTTGAACCCCTAGTCATAACTGGCACACCCCTTGAACTAGTCACCAGTGCCAAATTGCTAGGCGTGACCATTAGCCACGATTTAAAGTGGAACATGCACACCTCTGAACTAAGTAGAAAATGTTCCTCTCGTCTCTACTTTTTGAGACAACTCAAGAGATCCGGAGTTGCACCAAGCGAACTTGTGCAATTCTATGTGACATGTATTAGGCCCGTCTTGGAATACGCAAGCCCTGTATTCCATCGTTCTCTACCAAACTACATCAGCGAAGATTTGGAACGGATCCAAAGAAGGGCACTCAGAATCATCTATCCTGACCTGTCATATTGTGTAGCACTAGAAACGGCTGGCCTACCGAAACTTCACGAGAGGAGGGAAAAAATCTCAACCAATCTGTTTGACGAGATAGTCCGTGACCCCACCCATAAACTCCACAGCCTCCTCCCCCAAAGGAAGAGTTGTAGATACGCGCTCAGGCGCAAAAGTGTTTTCACTCTCCCCATATGCAAAACCGAGCGTTTGAAGAACAGTTTTATTTTTAGCCATATTTATAAGATGTAGATAATTTTCCTTCTTTCTTAACGACGAAGTTGTAATATTTTACACGTCCTTTTTATCATCTGTACTTGTAAATATTCCATAATTCAGCCCATGGCTGCAAGGTGTTTATAATAAAGTATCTATCTATCTATCTAGAGATGAAAGCAACGGCGCTGAAGTTTATGTTTAGAGCTCCAAGATAGAGCACGATCTTTTGCTTTTGAGTTCACTTTTTGTGACATAGTTAAATTATTAGGAGTTTCTTTCGGTCAATCGGTCCGAAACGATTGTAAAGCTAATGGGCGTTCTGGACCGCAAAAGCACTGGCAAAAGCATGCTTCAAGGATAATTTTTCAGCTTTTACTTCTCTTAACTAGGTTCACCGATACGGTTGTTTAACTATTAACATTCCTAAGCAAGAGATCTCTTAGTGTCATGATGTAACGTTATCTTGCTGTTTCTTGGTCATTCATCAGTTATTGATTCTTACCTGTTCGATGTTTAGCTTGCCATGGCTCTAGGAAGGCTTTTCAACATATATCCATTATCATTTTTATTAAATTTGGGAAGACACAGAAAGATTACAAATTTCAGCTCATGATGGTGTTTGCAGGTTGGTGAGCTTAAGGTTGTACTTTCAAGGAAAATAATCTATGAGCAGGGTCGCATTATCAAGGATAATCAGTATACTAAGTGGAGTTTACTCTACTGATCACATTATATCACTGATAGTCAAATGTTTAAAATCGCAGAAATAGCTTTAAAAATGTGATATTCGTTATATCAGGCACACTTCAAGTCTAAAAGCGAAACGATTACTCAACGTTCTGTCTTATTGATGAACATGAGTTGACAAAACCGGCCTAAACTCAAAGTCATAGTTAAAAAGTGATCTTTCTAAGAAAAATAAATTTAAAATCCAGCAGTCTTATCTTAAGGACTGTACCTGTTGAGGCCGGCTTATCTCTTTGTTTTGACGCATGCCAAAAACTATTGAATGCAGGTGGCTCTCTTAAGACTAAAAATAGCACCTTAGACTTTCTAAGCTTTTTATTTCTAGTTTTTCTATCTCTACATAATGTTATAAGTCACAATTGTTTCCTTCAATTATACCGCCTTTTTTCAAGCTGTTATGCAATAAATTGTATTTGAAAGGAATTGAGCCATTCAGTTAATGCAAATTTAACATGTTTTAATGAAATTCTGTATCTACTCCACTTTGCGTGGAAGAGATTAAAAATACCAAGATTTTCCTATAAAAATCGTTCAGATCGTAATTTATCGAATAATCCATAGAGCACTCTGGTTACATTTTTTTTTCTATCCTTCACAGCATGTAACTTCACTTGTTACTATAACATAGTTGCACCTTAATCTTCAATCTTTAGTTCTTAGTTTCGACATAGTAGATCTTACGAGAAAGATATCAACTAAACAACTAAGAATTTGTATAGAAGATTTGATATCTAGCGAAAATGACTTTTATGAAATAAAGATTAACAGCTTATTCTCAAATTTTGTTTGGTTTCACACTTATTTGGAATTGTTTATGTGTTTTTTTTTTAATGTTTTGGGAGTTAGTTTCGTTGGTGTTTTTTTTTTAATCATAATCATGATTAGACTAATCTTTGTTTTAGGGCATTTGTGTCACTCACTTAATTTTAGATCGTAACACAAGAATACCTATTTCCTTATTTATATTCTAAGCATTCCCATTACAGAACAAGCACTCTCAGGTTTGGAGAAAACATTTTTTTGGAGAAATTTTGTCATTTATTATTTAGGGAGTTTTGTATTTGTCATGAACGTCCTTAATGCACTGCATTGTTTTTTTCGAAAGCAGGCTGAAAATAGTTTTATTTTTTCTTTAATTGATGTAGGTAGAAGGGAAAAAGAAGTACCTCAACCCAAAAAAGTACAAAAGTAATCTATTTCATCATGTTTGCACTGTTAATTTTTTTACGATAACTGTAATTACGATAATTGGAAGATGGAAAGACTCAAATTTTAATCTCCTCTTAAATTACGATTTCGTTCAGTTTATCTCCCTGCTGGAGAAAGAGCAGAGAGTGCATTCTACGGAGCTGGTTTTTTTTCTTAATTTTAAGTCTTTGGAAGGGCTCGTCTCTGATAAAAACTTGGACATTTTTGGGAAAACAATTTTATTTTTCGGAATAAAGTATTTGAAATGCCCAAGGCAGATACAGAAAAAATGAACAAAAGCCGGTTCAGCTCTATGTCAAATATTTTAAGATTAAACTTTAATGTTTGAATAGTTTGTAAAAAAAAAAGGGGGAAAATGACGAACCAACAAGGTATAACTCGCTGATGGTACGCTTTGTACGCTTTATCTAACCTCAACTGAACTTGCGATATATTTTCCAATAAATGCTTAACTATACAGAACATTCACTCGGTATTACAAAAAAATTTGGTTTTCTCACTACCTCCCTTAAAAGTGTGTCACATCCAGTCGTTGGTAATGCTAGACCTGGGAATATGACTTTTCATGTCTCGCTGTTCGTTTTGTTTGTTTCTGACCCCTTCTGGAAAGAGTCAGAATATTCACCTAAGCCTCATTGTCGTAGGATTTCGACCTTGGTTTTGTACGAGTCAGACCTGTGGAGCTTCTCGGTGAAATTGTATATTTGGTGTGTGTTGGTTGAGGGTAAACTTTTCCTTTGCTATTTCTCCCTTTACGTTGCTGGGAGCTTTCATGTCGGACTGTAGTGATTGCCATGATGGCTGACGAGGGTTCGTCCGGCGGGAAACCGCACGAAACAATTGCATCACCAGGACACTTATAAAGCGTTGGATCAGAGATGGATCTTCCAAGAGCCGCTTTAGGTTTCTCGTCAACTTCTCCGGCGATATCAGTGGAGGAGAATGTTTTCTGTATTGAGCTACTTGTTTTCCCGTTGTGTGTTCGTAGCTCTTTTGATGCAGTGCTGGAGTCATTTTTCTTAGAGGATTGTGTGGCATCAGCGAATTGCTGGTTATTCGCTGATGTTCTCATCCCCAACAACTCTTGAACGGCGTTTCGAAAACGACGATCCCTGTAGAAGTACAATACAGGAGTTATTATAGAGTTGAACTGCACGAAAACCTCTGATAACCGGAATGTGGAGTTCATGCGAAAAACGGGGAAAAAGTTACCCAACGTGGCAATGACGACCGAAGGAACAAACGGAATCAGAAGTCCAGCTGTTAATAAACCAGTTGTCTTAGCAACTTTAGATTCAAGTTTGGCTTTCATAATGCTAGTAACCTGGCTAGTTTGGTTTTGCTTTCGCTTCCGAAGTCCGAGGAAAATCATGATGTAAAAATATGCGATGGCGAACAAACAAGTTACAACCAGAATCATTTCAAGTGCAAGCCATCGATCAACAATTTTTCGGTCCACACCAATGATGATCATCGCAACGGTTGGAATCTGTTTGAGGATTGCCAACAGCCAAGCAGTGGCTCCGAGAATTTTAAGGAGACGTTTGGTTACTTTGTTTCTGTAATCCGTCCAACATTTTATGGCCATGTGTCTCTCCCATCCTATGGCTGTTAAGTGATATAACGAAGAACTGGACATCAAGAAGATCAAGCATTTGTTTACAACTGAATCGAACGTGCACACATGCTTGACTGAAACCTGGGTAAGCATTAGAACATCGACTATGGCAGACATTGGCATAGTTATAGCTCCTGTTGCGAGATCAGTAACAGCCATGCTTCTCAGCAAAATATTGGAGAGTTTTTGCAGTTCTCTGCTTTTCGTCAAAGCGACAATCACCAAAATGTTTAGGAGAGTGGCGATAGGGGCAGCAATAAATATCATGACATTTAAAATCCACGGTAACGTTGTATCACTGAAATCCCAGATGAGGTACGGAAGTTTTTGGCAGAAGTACAACGAACTGTTGGCAGAGGTGAAATTATAACTCACTGTTGTGTTATTTGCCGCCATGCCGTGACCTGGTGCCACATAAAGGAGCGTTTAGCTCCTGAGATTTTTTGTTTTTCTAAGTTTTTCAAAACTTTTCCTCTTGTGATTTAGTTCTTTCCTTTCCACTCCAGTTTCCTTCGCGATGTTTTTGACAGAAAGATTACACCAAATTCAACGCTTTTTTCTTTTCACAGTTCAGTAATTATCTGTAAAGGTACAGAACAGGATGCACGAATGAGGCCAGTGTCGAAAGGCCTTAAATTCTATTTCAATAGGACATTGCTATATGTTTTTTCTTTTTTTTCCTTTTAAAATTGATGAAATGATTGGAAAGGTGATGGCATGAATTAGAGCCGATCGGGGCCCCTTAATGGGTTTGAAACGTTACTAATGTCGCTGTTGAAAGTGTTTGAAAAGAGTTTGTAAGGAATTAAGTTGCAACTGTCTAATTGCTCTCGATCTTACTTTAAACGGCGTTTTCTAAGGCCATTAGATTAAACCTATTTAAGCTCACATTTATTGGACAAAGCTTTCTATGTTTTCTTTCGCGCAGATAATTTTAAGTTTAGAAATTTTTGTCGTTCGTAAACTTAACCTTCGACGCAGGTTACTTACCAGTATATTCGCAAACAGTTTCATTTTGTCTCGTTTAAGTGTTTTTCGTGATTTTACAGCGAACGAAGGATAGTGGGTATATCTTAACGCAATTTTATTTCAAAGATGTAATTTGATTCTGTCGCGATTAAGCTTTAGAAAATATACCTATGAATTAGATTTTCTCTTCAGGCTGCGGTCTAAAAGGCTGACTTCTAAAGAATATCAATCCACTTAGCAGGGTAAATTTGATTTAGCTAACAAAGTAATCCACCCATGCATTGGTTTTGCTCTACTAGCTTTGTGATTGGTTTAGTAAACGCGACCCTCATAAGTAATAAAGGTATAGAACTAAACCAGCTGCTACTTGGACAGGGTGATTTTTCTTTCTCTCAAGGCGATTTACATGTTTTTGCACTGTTTTCTCATTGGTCGCATTTAATATCTTCCTTTGATCTCATTGGTCTCTGTGATTATTCAGATCTCAGTGTTACGAAACTTAACCGGAAAACGTTACATTCTATCGTTAAGGTCTACCTTGAGGTGAATTTACGTGGCTCTTTATAAAACAAAAATAAAAATCAAACTAAACTAGGGGCCATGATAATTTGGTAATTGATAATTTTACTGGGTTGATAATGTGAATTGGTCGCCTCAAAGAATTTAACAATCAACTCTGTTCATAAGACCAAATTATCTTGAAATACCCCCCGCAGAGGCAGCACCACAGTTTCTTTAGAAAATCACCCCCCTTCATTCATTTGAAGGCCATAATCATTGAAAAAAGTGCAATTTTTCGCTGGGACTTTCGATGAAGAAACCTCCTCATAGAAAGAATTCTTTTGTTTTGTTTTGTTTTGCTTTCTTTTTTCGTTTTAGTCGCCTACAAGTGCCATTGTACACCCAACACCCCATAAGTCACATTTTTTTCTGAACTGTAATCTGATTTCCTTTTCAGCTCTCAGTAAATAGCTTATCAACCACAAAATCATGGGAATCTCTATACTGTTTATCAAATCCTAGATGAAGTCTGGGTAAACATTTATAGACACAATAGCTGACCTGATGGCCGAGGTTACCCATAAATCGGCTGTTAATGTGTTAGTTATGTCCTTACCGAAAAGGCTAATGTTATGGGGCTAGTGAATTGAGATTATGAACCAGTAACGTGTTTGTCTTATATGATTTACCAATCGGGGGCGGAAGTTCAAATTTAAAATGCATTTGTTTTCACCGTTTCAGAGAAAATAAGTACGAAGGCCTAAAATATGCAAAACAAAAAAAAACAAAGCTTTCGCTAGAATTGTTTTTCCGTGGGGTTGAGCTTAAAATTCTAATCATCGACACCGATTCTCCGTCATAGGAAAAACCTTAACAAAAAGGAATTGATTACGTAGTCCCATTGACATCACGATTAAACTACCATAAGAAAATAAAACAAACATCAATTAGGGCTCAGAAGCTAGAAAGAGACATCGGCTCTAAATTTTATTCGTATCAGATTTTTTTTATTGTTTTTGCAGCCTTCCCTGATATCCAGAATTTGCCAGTCTTTTTCATTATTGAGTGAAACCTTTCTCAAGAAACCATCTGCTCACTAACAATAGATGCAGTAAAAAAGTTATAAATGAACTGAACTGATAATCGACTGAACCTTCCGATTGACAGCCTTTCTTACCATGCTTCAATAAGCGTTCACTCGCAGCAAACAACAAACAAAGTCAGTGATAATCCGGCGAAAAACAGTTCCAACTTTAGTATGTGTACTTTTATGCACGCACGAATATGCCTATCTTATGATTAAATTTTTTTTTTTTGTTATTACCGACTCACTGCAAGTTAATCGATTACATGTCTTTCCACTTTCACCCAGTCTTTGTAAATCACTTCATGTGCAATTCTTCTACTGCAAATTATTAAGCAGAAAGCGAAATATTCGGCTTTTGAATAAAGCAACGATGATAATTAAAATCAAATGCAATTTGTTCATCACAAGACTCCCAGCTGCTTTATAAACAATGTTAGTTGCACACCATCGTTAGTAGTAGTAGAAACTTTATTAAAGTGTCAAAAACCGTCTAGCCAGGGAACAAAATCCCTTACTAATTTGGGGACACCAATTAGGGGAGAATATACAAACTAACTACAGTAGTAAATAAATTATCTATAGTTAACTTATTAAGAGATTTATGGTAAAAATACACAGAAGTCAAAATGAACAAAGGCTACAGCCTGCGCAGCCATCATCTAAAAGTTCACTTATATTGAGTTGGCGTATCTTGCTTTTAAACGACGTTAGGGTTGTGACGTCCCTGATACTCTTGGGTAGTTTTGTCCATAGCTTAGGCCCTAAATATCTAATAGAGTGCTTGCCATAGGTGACTGTCTCATACCTAGGTATAGAGAAATCTGCTTGCCGCAGATTGTAATTACTATTTGGTTCTTTAAAGATGTTACTTATATATGCCGGGCACAGTTTATGCTTTGCTTTATACATAAGGATGCACAGATCCTGTAAGCGACTATTTAGTAGTGTTGGCAGATCTGCCTTCTCTAATAGTTGTTCATAACTAGAATTATTATCCTTGAAAACCGCTCTAAGTCCTCTTTCTTGTAGTCTTTCAAGCTTTCGAGTGTCACTCGCTTTACAAAAATGCCACACTAGGTGACAGTACGTGAGGAATGGTAATATCGCGCTTTTGAATAATATTAACTTAGATTTCATAGGAATTAAATTACGTAGTCTCATTAGAACACCAATTCTCTGGCTGGCTTTTTTACAAATAGAGATTACATGCTCAGAGAAATTTAGCTTAGAATCTAACACTACTCCTAGAAGTATGATATTATCTTTAGTTTCAATCACAACATCATTCACGCAAATATTGCTGTCATTTTGAGTGGAGCCCAAGTTCAAAACTTGGTACTTTTTGAGGTTTCCCGCCAATAGGTTAGAATTGTACCACGTTGTTGCTAAGTTGGCACTATCCTTTAACTGGGAAGTCACAGCTGCCTGGTCTGCTCCTGCGTGGTAAATTTGATGGTCGTCGGCATACATAGACAAGTTCGCTGTTAGGCAGTAGGATAGGTCATTCTGGAAAACATTCCATAACAACGGGCCAAGCGCGGAACCCTGAGGACAGCCACGACTCACGAATCGGCTCGAACTAACATGACAGCCGATCTTTACTTGATATTTTCCGTTCATTTAAGTAGCTGTTTAAAAGTTGAATAACGCTTTCCTGAAAACCGTACGCTTCAAGCTTGTTCAGAAGTAGTGGTGGATGTAACGAGTCAAATGCCTTTGACATGTCAGTTGAAAGTATGCTCACAACCTGTTTTCGATCCCTTGCCAGTCTCCAATCTTCTACTAAATTGATCAATGTTGTTTCGCAGCTGTGAGCTTTGCGATAAGCGGATGAGTGTTGGTAAATGCGATTACCGAAGCCAGAGTTGATCTGCGCTCCAACCAACTTCTCAAGAACTTTATTTACACATGGTAAGAGAGTTATGGGCCGGTAGTTTTCCTTTGCATTCCTGTCATCCTTTTTGTATACTGGGGCCCAATGCCCATACTTCCATTCACTAGGCCATGCATTCTTGTTAATACAAGAATTGAACAAGGTGGTTAGTGGAGCGGATAATTCATTAGCACCTATTTTTAAAGCCTTTGAAGGAATTCCATCAGTGCCGGTGGCTTTGTTTATGTTCAGCGAATCGAGAACAGCAAGGACTTGTCCCTGTGTAACCAATTCGATTTCGATGGTCTGAGTGGAATTTCTATTTTCATGTTGTATCCTCTGAACACAAGGATGGTCTCTAAAGTCCTCTATTGACTTTCTTTCAATCGCTGTACCGCCAATGCCATCCGCCAAGGTAGCAAAATGCTCAACCAATTCCTCAGCCACTTGTTGTTGATTTGTTATCATACTGCCGTTTATTTTTAAGTGGATGTCGTTTCTTTCAGTACAGCTCTTAGAGCCCAAAAATGGCTTGAAAGTTTTGAAGAACGCCTTGGGATTGATTTTCAAATCGTTTGACTTATTATACCAGTACTGTTTGATGGCGATTCTTCTTTGTTTAGTTATTGTAATTAAGTCGGAGCATCAAGCCATGAAGCAAATCTTGAACTTGTGATCATCATCGTGCGAAACGTGTTATCAGGATGATTAGAAAGTTTACATGTGATGTTAATACCGGTTCTATTTTCATGAGACTTTCCTAAATTTCCCATTAACATTCATTTGGCACAGCTAGCTCAGTTCATGTTGTCATCGAAAAAATCTATTCTCCCTCAAAAATTTGAAAATGTCTACATGAGTAACAACCAAACCCATAGCTACAGTACAAGGCACCCAAACTCCTTTTGTCTACCATTATATAGGACAAATATTCGGCAAGATTCCGTTTCCCATGAAGGTTCAAAGCTTTTTAGCTCTATCACACTTGAAATCACTAGCCCTTTATCTCTAACATCTTGTGGTAAAAAACTGAATAGATAAATACAATAAAATACAAAATATCTATCATCAACAATCATAAACTCTGCTATTTAATATTTTATCAAAAGGCTGTCCGGCCCCGCTTGCGCAATCTCACAGAAAACCACAGTGAAAGCTGACTTGTGCTGGGCTGGACGTGAGCCAAGCAGGAAATAACTGCCCAGCCCTGCTGTCCACACGTCGCTTTGTTACAAAAAGACTTAAGGAAAACAGAAACGAGGAAAGAAAGCTGCGGTTTATAAAGAATTGTGAGTTTCTTGTTTTGACTCGAAAAAATAAATGAAAAGTCTTAATTGTATCACTTTTAAGCCCTCATTTGGCTGCGCGTGCCTGTCTATCGCGTTCTGTTTAAGTTGAAATTCTCAACACTTAGTGGTCATACGATAAGATATACTTATTGACAAAGTTTGGTCGTACCGGACGGCTAAATACATAGTATGGCTTGTCAACACCTTTTTTTCTATATCGATCTAGATATTTTACTTTTATTTTGCACAGATGGCGAGTAACGGAATAGCAAACCGTAATTCAGCACAAAGATTCTTCGCAGAACTATTCAGAGTTTGCAGATTTTTTTTAATTCTTCCAGATCACGAAGAGGGAAAAAATATTATTTCATTCAAGTTTTTTTCGCAAACTAGAAGAGAAAATATCTGTTGTTTTTTTCCGGATTTCATTTGACAAATCATTTGTGTACGGCAGATGCTTCAAAAGCTTTCAGGGAATAGTAACAGAAATAAGGCATCTTCTAATTTTGCTGCCTGGATTTTACATAAGGTTAGAGCTTTCTGAAGATATCAGTAAGTAAAGAATCTGAACTCTTGCTTTTTCCAAAGTACAATTTGAGAGGAGCAAAAAAGGAAGGTTTTTGGTTTACTTAATCTGGTATCCGCTTCATGAAGTTTGTTCCCTTCTAAATTCCTGGATGTAGCGCGGTGGCAAGTTTTACTCTCCCAACTGATCACAACGTATTAATTTAATTTTAACATTAGCTTTAACTTTATTTAAAGAGAGAGGTGCAATAACCTGCAACGGTTTTCTAACCTGCGGCCCTCATCAAATAATCCCAACCCATCCCACCCCAGGGGAGGACATCCATCACACAGTAATCTCGTGCGTGGGAAATTAACGTCTCCTACCCCTAACCCTGCAGGAGACGGGATCGCCATTTATTCGTCCCTATCCGAGAAGACTAGAATATCTGACCATTTCTTGATGTTAGAGAAAGGTACCACATTCTTCTCAATTATTTTAAGATCTTGAGTGTTGGTCCGGCCGGGACTCGAACCATCGACCTCCCGTTACTGACTGAGTCAACTGGGAGGCGATCTTCGTTGGCTAATGCTTAGAATTTGATTGTAACTTTCAGAAAGTTTCACCTCGGTAAGACAGTAATAAGGTGTAGAGATATTACCATTTTGAGTCATTGGGATTGACACGGGAGTGCCTTCCTCTTGGCTGATGTAGGTTCAGTCTAGATCTAATTTTTTCGTAAATTTGGGAATGATCTCAAGGCGTTAAGAGTTGATTAATCTAGTATCAAGAGGTACCTTGCCGGAGCCAGCGCAGCATAACACTGGAACCTTAAATTGCTATGTAAATTTGACCGGAATGTACATGTAATTTTCCAAGGATTTAAGCAATTCTTTTTGCATCCTTCCACGAGAAAAAAGGAAAGGTTTCTTAATTTTTACCCCCATGTAAACTTTCAGGAGACCTTTACCCACTCAAAACGGTTTCCATTCAATGATGATTTGTTATTCTTCTGTATTTCTCCGCTCTTCACACGTACTCCTGTGCATAATCCTTTATGCATCCTTCCTTTTCGTGACGTAAAATTGGTTCTCTTTAATTTTACCTTTTCATGACATATTTGCTCTCCACAAAAAGCGCCCCTCGGTGCTTTGCCGTTCATATCCTCGCTCCTTTGCAATCGGTAATTCTTGACTTAATCCTCACTTCCCACTTTCAAGAAATATATTCACTCGGAGGGAAATGTATGATAATGATTTTTCGTCCCCATATTTGCAGTTTATGTACTTCTTTGTTGTATGCAAATGCTCTTCATTCCCTCTGACGAAGGGGTAACAACCGAAAACTAAGCTTTGAAACTCTTTATAATTACGGTGGCAATTTACATCTTCAACTCATTTGATAAACCAAAATTGCCTTCTTCTTCACGAGGGATTGTTTTTCACCAGGGTTTTTTCGAAATTGAGCGACAGTAAAACGACTTTATCCGAAAATAATTTTCGATAACCGTCGAAAAAAAAATGAAAAAAAAAAAAGAAAAGTTACCAAGAATTGGCAGAAATAATTTTGCTTCTGAATGTTTACAATTTGTGTTCACCTGCTCACTTACGTTTAGGAAAAGAAGATAGTTTGGGTGTGATCATTGCGGAAAACAAATTATGTAAATAAGGAACGTTTATGATGAGTATAGACACTATCCATATCACATCAAGTCGTTGAAGCAAAGTGGGTTCGCCCCCACTTCTACCAGTTTTATGGCATGGATGGAACTACTGAGAAGATTATTCAAGACCGACCAATTTAATTCTGGAATGATTACATGTTTTGGTTGAATGATCGCAATTTAGTTTCTTATTGGATTTGTTGGAAATTTTACTCCATAAACTGGGTGAAAAGGTCTCACCAAAGTTGTAGAGGTCATATCATTATATTGATTATAGTAAACTGCATTTAGAATGTAGTCAAGATTCCTGACTCGTTGATTAGTACGCTCATCAGCTTTTTTGGCGCAGGTCGCTGAGAAAAACAGCACGAAGGGGTATGTTTACAAAACTGTTGGTGTTTTATTATTAAAACAAGGGTGATTGGCAAATAGCCCTATAACGAACTGAAGTACATAACTACGGTCATTTCTCATGTTAATGAGCTCGGCTTTAGAGTGTTCTTTTGTAGGCTCCAGGTAAGTTTTTGATTAAGTATAACCTGCGCTGTTTATCAGAAATTTAAGTGCTTTTAACTGAATTTCTAACTTCTATTGACGCGTTTTGAAGGAATGGCCTTGATTAAGCTTCTACGTGGCCTAGACTCGCAAAGAAGACAAGCTTTATGTCTGCAGTAAATAAATTATGTGCTTTGTAGAGGCCATTTTGAAAAACCGAAACCCTGCTGTCAATATGAGGCCTGGAAGACCAGTTGGTAGTGGCAGCCAACCACTGTTTGGATGGCACGGGTCCAATCCAGATTGGTTGAATTCTGAAGTTTCTTTACCGACTTCAAGTCGGTTTTTCTGCATTGGCTCAATTGGCTCAATTTTATTCAAGGCGCGTCATAAGGAGTGTTTGCGCTTTTGAATATTTTATTGGAAAAGCGCAATACATATAATAAATAAATGTTGTTATTGTTATTGCTGTTGTGATTTTATTACAAATTTTCTCGCAGCTTTCGACAAACGAGAGGGAATGGGAAAAAGGAAGAAACCCACTTTCCTTCTTTCGCGCTCCTCTCTCCCAACTTCCCGCCTGCTTTACAGCAGAGCAGAGCACATTACAGCAGAGGTCTTTTTATTACTGTAGGGTAAATGTAGTAAAAGCAAAACTTATTTTAATTTCCTTGACAAACGCTACGTATATGAAGCCTATTTTTACTAACTATGGCCAGCCTCTGACAGAGACTTTACCGGGTTGGTGCGGTCCTCTTGCAAGATTCCTCTCAAGATCACGGCCTGATACAAAGGTACGGTTTCAAATTCGGGCAGAGGGGATTTCTAGATTAATGAATTTTTAATCGTTTGTCTCACGATGTAAGAGTCCGCATGCTAATCAATTGTGAATTGGTCGCAACGTTTCGACTGCTACACTGCTAGTCTTTGTCAGGCGACGAGGTCAAAGGTTTATACTTGTCACTTTTTATAGCACCTTGGATCGTTGTTATCGCTTTTAAATTCTTTAGTTCCTCCTCTAGTTTAGTGCCATGTTTGTTTGGTTCACACTCGAGACTTACAAAGTGACAAGTGCGGACGTTTCTCAGCTCTGTCACCCAGGCACCCAGGAGCATCAATTAGTGCTAGTTAACTGTTATTATTGAACCTGGAGAAATGCAGAGAAGAAGGGGGGGGGGGGTGGGGGGGTTAACCTGCGATTTTCTGGCATTTCATCCAGGGGAAGTAGACGTCCTCTCAGGGACGATCTACGGTTCTTACATGCAACTTACATCCACAATGAAAGGTTACCCGGCTAAGCTTTTACTGGTTTTGTTTTAATGTAGAAAGAAACCGTGGCAACAGATAGCGACGAAGACATGCTCAATATAAATGGAGAACTGAGTTTTACCAGCGAAGTAATGGTCAGACCTGCAAGCGGCAGTGTGAACAGCGGTGAGCCACCTGACCAGATGAGGGAAGGAGACCTGGGACTAGGTGCTGAGCAAATGACAGCCAGGGCATGAATAATTTTATCAAACAAAAGGTTTCTGTAAGTGCTTGACTATAACAACAAAAGTTTACCCACTTGGAGTCAAAAACAACAGTGAATCGCCAAGTTTCAGCCTCAGATGAGTGCTTATCAATTAGCCTATAACTTAGAAAAAAACTGCTTCTCTTGGTGAAATATGACTACGTCTAGGAAAAAGGTGTTTTTTTTTTTAATTGCCGTTAAAACTGGAATTACCTCTGGCATACTTAGCCGCGTAGGCTTATGCTGTTTATTTTGCTTCTCACCCACTGAAAATGTCGGGATCCTACAGTCTAACGTTTATAGTCTCCCATGTAGTATTCTTAGGAAGTCGCTACACTTCTTAGTCACAAAAGAATCGTATTTCTTGCCATTTTGTTGCTAGATCCATGCGTTTCCCATTGGCCATTTTCGATATATTGAGATTCTATCACGGCTCCGAGACTTGGGGGAATTCAACAAAAAAAATAGTCTTGCTTCCCTCGATCTCGATGTGATTTTTTTTGTTTTATTCCCCCAAGCCTCGGAGTCAGTGAATTTTAGTATGCCGAAAATGGTCTCTCATTTCCAGTTTCTTATTTTTTCAAGCCATTTACCATTGAAGCGGTGTGAACGATGCCCGGTTCACGAACGGTTTAGATTTCAGATCTTAAGAAAGCAATTTTTACTGGCCGGGTTGCTGTTATAGAATGTCGGTTGCAGGCTCGCAAGTACAGGGCTACGTAACGCGTTGGAATGGACGTGCAATGAATTTGCAAATGGCGACTTCAGAGGGAGCTTAAAAACCGTCAAGTATTTACAAAATTGTCCCCTTAATGGGATTCATAATTTTGAAGTAGTCTTTCCTCTCGTAACAATTTATTAGAGAGGAGTAATATTAAATGGCTGATCGTTTGAAAACATGTTTAGCTCAGTCCCAAGAGGGACACAAAATTTCTTGCAAAGTCTGTTAATTTACTGATAAAAATAAAGATGAGATAGGAATTAAATTTAATTTCAATTACATCATTGATAGTCAAATTTTTTATAATACCAGAAATTGCTTATGAAGGTGATATTTGTCATATGGGGAACACTTCATGTCTAAAAGCAAATCGACTACTCAACCTTCTGACTTTACTAATGAATATAAAGCGACAAAACTGGGATAAGCTCTCAAAGTCATAGTTAAAAAGTGATCTCTCTGAGAAAAATTAATTTAAAATTGAACATCTTATTTTAAAGATTGTACCTGTTGAGACTAGCTTGTCTATTTGTTTTGAATCATGTCTAAAAATGTTGAACGTAGGTGATAACTCCTTAAACTTAGTAAGCTTTTTATTTCTAGTTTTTCTATCTGTACATAAGGTCATAGGTCACAATTGTTTTCCTTCAAGTAAAGCAATTTTTTCTAGCTGTTATGCGAGAAATTGTATTTGAAAGGAATTAAGTCATTCAGTTGATGCAAATTTAACGTGATTTTAATGAAATTCTCTATTTACACCACTTTGCCTGGAGGAAGTTAAAACATAAGAAGATTTTCCTATTAAAAATCGCTCAGATTGTAATTAATAGAATAATCCATAGAACACTCTCGTCATACTTTTTTTTTCTATCGTTCACGGCATATCGGTACTATTACGTGATAGCACCTTCATCTTCAATATTTAGTTCTGTCTCAAGACATGAGATCTTAAGAGAAAGATATCAACTAAGCCACCAATAATTTGTATGAGAGATTTGATATCTTGCGAAAATGTATTTTTCTCAAATAAAGAGTAATAGCTTATTATCAAACTTTGTTCGGTTTCACATTTACTTGGAATTGTTTATGGTTTTTTTTTTATTGTTTTGGGAGTTATTTTTCCGTGGTGTTTTTTTTAATCATTATTGTTATTTGACTAGTGTTTCTTTTAGCGCATTTGTGTCACTCACTCAATTTTAGATCGTAACACAAGAAGAAATGTTTCCTTGTTTATATTCCGAGCATTTCCATTGTAGAACGAGCACTCAGGTTTGGAGAAAACATCATTTTGGAGAAATATTGTCATTTATTATTTAGGGAGTTTTGTATTGGTCATGAACGTCCTTAATGCACTACATTGTTTTTTTCGAAAGCAGGTTGAAAACAGTTTGATTTTTTCTTTACTTGATCTAGGTGGAAGGGAAAAAGAAGTGCCCCTATCCATAAAAGTACAAAAACTAATCTATTTTATCATGTTTGCACTGTTAATTTTTTTACGATAACTGTAATTACGATAATTGGAAAATGAAAAGTCTCAAATTTTAATGTCCTCTTCAGCTACGATTTCCTTCAGTTTATATCCCTGCAGGAGAAAAAAGAGAGGAAGCATTCTACAGGGCTCCCTTTTTTTTTTCTTTTTTCTTAATTTTAAGTCTTTGGAAGGGCTCGTCTCTGATAAAAACTTGGACATTTTTTCGTAATTTTAAGTCTTTGGAAGGGCTCGTCTCTGATAAAACTTGGACATTTTTGGGAAAACAATTTTATTTTTCGGAATGAACTATTTGAAATGCCAAGGCACATCAAGAAAAAATAAACAAAAGCCGATTCAGCTCTATGTTAAATATCTTAAGATTAAACTTTAATGGTTGAATAGTTTGTAAAAAAAAAAAAGGAAATAAAAACAGAAATGACGAATCAACAAGGTGTAACTCGCTGATGATACACTTTATCTAACCTCAAACTTGCAATAGAAATTTCACCTAGTATTGCAAAAAAATTTGGTTTTCTCACTACCTCCCTTAAAACTGTGTCACATCAAGTCGTTGGTAATGTTAGACCTTGGAATAGGACATTTCATGTCTCACTGTTCGTTTTGTTTGTTTCTTGCCCTTTTGGAAATAGTCAGAAATATTTACATAAGCCTCATTGTCGCAGGATTTCGACCTTGGTTTTGTACGAGTCAGATCTGTGGAGCTTCTCGGTGAAATTGTTTATTTGGTGTGTGTTGGTAGAGGGTAAACCTTTCCTTTGC
Source organism: Stylophora pistillata (assembly GCF_964205215.1). Lineage (NCBI taxonomy): Eukaryota > Metazoa > Cnidaria > Anthozoa > Scleractinia > Pocilloporidae > Stylophora > Stylophora pistillata. The sequence goes on from NC_142525.1 coordinate 10,708,037, forward strand.
TACTTCTCCCTTTACGTTGCTGGGAACTTTTATGTTGGACTGTTGTGATTGCCGTGATGGCTGACGAGGGTTCGTCCGGCGGGGAACCGCATGAAACAACTGAATCACGAGGACACTGATAAAGCGTTGGATCAGAGATGGATCTTCCAAGAGCCGCTTTAGGTCCCTCGTCAACTTTTCCGGCGATGTCAGTGGAGAAGAATGTTTTCTGTATCGAGCTAATTGTTTTCCCGTTGCGTCCTGGTAGCTCTTTTGATGCAGTGCTGAAGTCGTTTTTCTTAGAGGATTGTGCGGCATCAACGGATTGCTGGTTATTCCTTGATGTTTTCATCCCCAACAACCCTTGAACGGCGTTTCGAAAACGACGATCTCTGTAGAAGTACAAGACAGGAGTTATTATAGAATTGAACTGCACGAAAACCTCTGATAGCCGGATTGGGGAGTTCATGCGAAAAGCGGGGAAAAAGTTACCCAACGCGACAATGACGATTGAAGGAACAAACGAAATCAGAAGTCCAGCTGTTAATAAACCAGTTGTCTTCGCAACTTTAGATTCGAATTTTGCTTTTATCATGCTAGTAACCTGGCTAGTTTGGTTTTGCTTTCGCTTCCGAAGTCCGAGGAACACCATGATGTAAAAATATGCGATGGCGAACAAACAAGTCACAAGCAGAATGATTTTAAGTTCAAGCCATCGATCAACAATTTTTCGGTCCACACCAATGATGATCATCGCAACGGTTGGAATCTGTTTGAGGATTGCCAACAGCCAAGCAGTGGCTCCGAGTATTTTAAGGAGACGTTTGGTTACTTTGTTTCTGTAGTCCGTCCAACATTTTATGGCCATGTATCTCTCCCAAGCAATGGCTGTTATGTGATATAACGAAGAACTGGACATCAAGAACATCAAGCATTTGTTTACAACTGAATCGAACGTGCACACATGCTCCACTGAAACCTGGGTAAGCATTAGGACATCGACTACGGCAGACATTGGCATAGTTATAGCTCCTGTTGCGAGATCAGTAACGGCCATGCTTCTCAGCAAAATATTGGAGAGTTTTTGCAGTTCTCTGCTTTTCGTCAAGGCGACAATCACGAAAATGTTTAGGAGAGTGGCGATAGGGGCAGCAATGAATATGATGACATCTAAAATCCACGGTAACGTTGTATCGGTGAAATCCCAGATGAGGTACGGAAGTTTTGGCAAAAGTACAACGAACTGTTGGCAGAGGTGGAATCGTAACTGAATGTTGTGTTATTTGCCGCCATACCGTGACCTCGACGTGTTATTTGTGTTATTTGCCGCCATGACCGTGACACAGCTCCTGAGCTGTGTTTGTTTATCCAAGTTTTTGAAACATTTCCTCTAATGATTTAGTTCTTTCCTTTCCGCTCCAGTTTTCTTCGCGATGTTTTTGACGGCAAGATGACACCAAATTCGACGCTTTTTTCTTTTCGTAGTTCAGTAATTATCTGTAAAGGTACAGAACAGGATGCGTGAATGAGGCAAGTGTCGAAAGGCCTCAACTTTTATTTCAATAGGACATTAGATATATTTTCTTTCTTTTTTTTCCTTTTAAAATTGATGAAATGTTTGGAAAGCTTACGGCATGGATTAGAGCCGATGGGTGCCCCTTAATGGGTTTGAAACGTTACTAATCTCGCTATTGGAAGTGTTTGAAAAGAGGTTGTAAGGAGTTAAGTTGCAACTGTCTAATTGTTCTCGATCTTACTTTAGACAGCGTTTTTTAAGACCATTAGATTAAACCTATCTAAGCTCACATTTATTGGACAAAGCTTTCTATATTTTAAATTTTGCTATATTTTATATTTTGCAGACAATTTTAAGGTAGGAAATATTTGCCGTTCGTAAATTTAACCTTCTATGTAGGCTACTGACCAGTATATTCGTAAAAAATTTCATTTTGTCTCGTTTAAGCGTTTTTTGGTGATTTTACAGCGAACGAAGGATGGTGGCTATATCTTAACGAAATTTTGTTTCAAAGATGTAATTTGATTCTGTCGCGAAGCTGTAGAAAATGTACCTATGAATTAGATTTTCTCTTCAGGCTGCAGCTTAAAAGGCTGATTTCTAAAGAATATCAATCCACTTAGCAGGGTAAATTTAATTTAGCCCACAAAGTAATCCACCCTTGCATTGGTTTTGCTCTACTAGCTTTGTGATTGGTTTAGTGATCACGCGGCCCTCATAAGTAATAAAAGTATAGAACCAAACCAGTTGCTACTTGGACACGGTGTATGTTTTTTTCTCTCAGGGCGATTTACATGTTTTAGCACTGTTTTCTCATTGGTCGCATTTAATATCTTCCTTTGATCTCATTGGTCTCTGTGGTTATTCAGATCTCAGTGTTACGTAAAATTAACCGGAAAACGTTTCATTTTATCGTTAACGCCTACCTTGAGGTGGATTTACGTGGCTCTTTATAAAACAAAAATCAAACCAAACTAGGGGCCATAATGATTTGGTAATTGATAATTTTACTGAGTTGATAATGTGAATTGGTCGCCTTAAAAAATTTAACAATCAACTCTGTTCATAAGACCAAATTATCTTGAAATACCCCCCGCAGAGGCAGCACCACAGTTTCTTTAGAAAATCACCCCCCTTCATTCATTTGAAGGCCATAATCATTAGAAAAGCCCAATTTTTCAGTGGGACGTACGATAAAGAAACCTTTTCATAAAAAGAAGTCTTTTTTTTGTTTGTTTGTTTTTGTTTTTTTCGGTTTAGTCGCCTGCAGGTGCTATTGTGCACCCAACACCCCGTAAGTGACATTTTTTTCTGAACTGTAATCTGGATTCCTTTTCAGCTCTCAGTAAATAGCTTATCAACCACAAAATCAAGGGAATCTCTATACTGTTTATCAAATCCTAGATGAAGTCTGGGCAAACATTTAAAGACACAATAGCTGATCTGATGGCCGACGGTTACCCATAAAGCGGTTGTTATGTGTTCGTTGTGTCCTTGCCGAAAAGGGCAATGTTACGGGGCTACTGAATTGAGATTCTGAACCAGCAATGTGTTCGTCTTATATGATTTACCAATCGGGGGCGGAAGTTCAAATTTAAAATGCTCTTGTTTTCACCGTTTAAGAGAAAATAAGTACGAAGGCCTAAAATATGAAAAACAAAAACAAACAAAGCTTTTGCCGCAATTGTTGTTCCGTGGGGTTGAGCTTAAAATTCTAATCATCGACACCAATTGTCCGTCATAGGAAAAAACTTAACGAAAAGGAATTGATTACTTGCTTTCCCATTGACATCACGATTAAACTACCATAAGAAAATAAAACAAACATCAATTAGGGCTCAGAAGCTAGCAAGAGACATGGGCTCTAAATTTTATTCCTATCAGATTTTTTCTCATTGGTTTTGCAGCCTTCCCTGACATCCAAAATTTGCCAGTATTTTCATTATTGACTGAAACCTTTCTCAAGAAGCCATCTGTTCACCAACAATAGATGCAGTAAAATAATTATGAATTAACTGAACTGATGATCGACTGAACCTTCCGATTGACAGCCTTTCTTACCATGCTTCAATAAGCGTTCACTCGCAGCAAACAGCAAACAACGTCAGTGATGAGACGGCGAAAAACAGTTCCAACCTTAGTATGTGTACTTTTATCCACGCACGGATGTGCCTATCTTATGATTAAACATTTTCTTTTTTCTTATTACCGACTCACTGCAAGTTAATCGATTACATGTCTGGCCACTTTTACCCAATCTTTGTAAATCACTTCATATGCAATTCTTTTACCGCAAATTGATAAGCAGGAAGCGAAATATTCGGCTTTTGAATAAAGCAACGATGGCAATTACAATCAAATGCTATTTGTTCATCACAAGACTCCCACCTGCTTTATAAACAATGTTAGTCCCACACCATCGTTATTGTAATTTAGTCGGAGTATCAAGCCATTAACCAAATCTTGAATTTGTGATCGTGCGAAAAGTGTTATCAGGATGATTGGAAAGTGTGTATGTGATGTTAATACCGGTTCTATTTTCAAGAGACTTTCCGAAATTTCACATAAACATTCATTTGGCACAGCTAGGTCAGTTGATGTTCTCATCGAAAAAATCTATTCTCCCTCAAAAATTTGAAAATGTTTACATGAGTAACAACCAAACCCGTAGCTAGAGTACAAGGCACGCAAAGTCCTTTTGTCTACCATTATGTAGAACAAATATTCGGCAATTTTCCGTTTCCCATCAAGGTTCAAAGCTTTTTAGCTCTGTCACACCTGAAA
>NC_142525.1:10714815-10834815 GCF_964205215.1 Stylophora pistillata
ATTGCCATTTTGAGTCATTTGGATTGACATGGGAGTGCCTTCCTCTTGGCTGATGTAGATTCAGTCTACATCTAATTTGTTGATAACATGATTTGGGCCATCAGCTAAAACAACGGCAGTCGGTAACTTAGGATGTGTTGAAAGGTGCTCAGAAGTTCTTCGAATATTATTATTTTCAGCAGGCTATTTAAACATTTTGAACCCACTTGCTTCAGGCGGGAGCTGGGCCTGGCTCGATGGCACACTGTAACTTACCACAATGATCCAAATTCTGCTTGGGCTGTCTGGAGAGACCTGTTTCTCCATTTCTCAAGTTTTCATGCTCGTTATCGACATAAGAAAGTTAACAGTACTCCTGCCCCATGGCTTAGCCCAGACTTGAAGAGGCTGATGTTCGAAAGAGACAGGTTAAAAAAAGTTGCCTGCAGACTAAAAACTGAGGAAAGCTGGTCAAGGTATAAATCAGTCAGAAACGATAAAACTGGCTAAATCATCTTATTATAATACATATTTCGCAGTAAATCATGGAGATATTAAGAAGTCGTGGAAAGGACTAAATCTTATTATGGCAAAAACAAAAGAGATAACTAGAATCAACGCTCTCAAACTTGGAATTGCTGCTTATACTTCCTATCGAGAAATAAGTGATGTTTTAAATAATCACTTTTCAAATGTAGGACCATTACTTGCCAGCGAAATTCCTCCGCCTGATATTGCCTTTAGCGACTATGTCCACCCTGTAGCACATACCTTTATGTTGAATGAAACGACCAGTGATACTGTTCTAAAACTAATTAACTCACTCCCGTTAAATAAAGCTAGTGGTCTTGATGGGATATCCTGTCGCTTACTTAGAGAGGCAGCATCTATAGTTGCACCCTCTTGAACCTATATAATCAATTTGTCTATCAACACTGGTATATTCCCAGATGAATGGAAGTTGGCCAGAGTCTCGCCCATATACAAAGATGGGCGAAAAGTGACCCTAACGACTACAGGCCAATCTCCGTTTTGTCTGTGATTAGCAAATTGATAGAAAAAATAGCTTTCGACCAGTTTTATAAGTATCTAATAATGTATGACCTCTTGGCTGACACTCAGTCTGGTTTTAGACCCGGGCATTCCACTCAAACTGTCCTTCTGGAAGCTACTAACGCGTGGTACCTGAACATAGACAGTGGTCTGATAAATGGTGTACTTTTTCTCGACCTAAAAAAAGTTTTCGATACAGTAGATCACCAGATCCTACTATAGAAACTTCAAATTTATGGAGTGGATTTTCATACTTTGAAGTGGTTTGAATCTTACCTAGCAGATCATAAGCAGAAAACCTGTGTAAATGGCCATTCATCGGACTACTGCCCCATTATTTGCGTTGTCCCATAGGGATCGATCCTGGGACCGCTTTTGTTCTTAGTCTATATAAATGACCTCCCTGCGTGCCCCCTATACTCTGTGCCCAGAATGTACGCTGACGACACAAGTCTTACTCTAAGTTCAAATAATCCAGCTGACTTAACAATACAAATTGAATAGTGACTTAGCCCAAATTAAGACCTGGCTACGAGCTGATATACTTAGTTTAAATGTCAAAAAACCAAATATTCTCTTTTTGGTAGCCATGAAAAATTGGCTAACTTAAACTATCATTTTGATGTGAAAATTGATGACCATTTCTTAGAAAGAGCTAAAACCTACAAGTATCTTGGTATTGATTTGGATAAAAACTTAGCCTGGGATTCCCATATTGACAACATTGTCAAAAAAGTATCCGCTGGTCTCGGGGCTATCCGACGTGTCAGAAGCTTGGTTCCTCGTGAGACTCTTATTATGATTTATAAAGCTCTCGTCCAACCTTACTTTGATTATTGCAGCTCCGTATGGGGCTACATAGGTATATGTAAATCTGTGAGACTCCAAAAATTACGAAATAGGGCTGCACGCTTAATTACCTTTTCTGACTTAACTATTAGATCCTCACTTAATTACTCAGTGACCTCGGTTGGGATTCTTTGAGGCGGAGGCGTTCTAAGCAACTAGCAGTCATTTTGTTTAAGACTCTCTATAACCCTGCTCCGACTCGTTTAAACAATCTTTTAAAATCTATATCCAGTGTTCACTCGCATAATCCAAGAAAGTCAAAACACAACCTTTTCGTTTAGACCGAGTACTGAAGCAGGTAAGTGAAGTTTCTAATATCGTGGTTCTGTTTTATGGAACAGCCTGCCCTTCAGCATATAATATGAATTGATACCGTGTATAAATGAAGTTTTACTAATACTGCTACTACTACTGCTACTGCTACAGCCACTGCTACAGCTACAGCGACAGCCACTGCCACTGCCACTGCCACTGCCACTGCCACTACCACTGCCACTGCTACTGCCACTGATAGTACTACTACTACTACTACTGTTACTACTACTACTACTACTACTACTACTACTACTACTACTACTACTACTACTACTACTACTAGTAGGAATAAATATCCCAAGCCAATTTTTTACTGTTAGCAGCATGTAAATATAAACAGTTGGAACAAGGTATAAATTTACACAAATGAAATAGCGATTTCGTAGGTTTGGGAATGATCTCAAGGTTTTTAAGAGTTGATTAATTTAGTATCAAAAGGTACCTTGCCGGTGCCAGTGCAGCATAGCTCTGGAAACCTAAATTCCTATGTAAATTTGACCAGAATGTATAGGTAATTTTCCAAGGATTTAAGCAATTCTTTTTGCATCTTTCCTTTTACGTGAGAAAAAAAGGTTTCTTAATTTTTCCCTCTATGTAAACTCTCACGAGATCTTTACCCACTCAAAATGGTTTCCATTCAATGATGTTTTGTTATTCTTCTGTATTTCTCCGCTCTTCACACGTACTCCTGTGCATAATCCTTTTTGCATCCTTCCTTTTCGTGACATAAAATTGGTTCTCTTTAATTTTACCTTCTCATGACATATTTGCTCTCCACAAAAAGCGTCCCTTAGTGCTTTGCGATTCATATCCTCACTTCCCACTTTCACGAAATTTAATCACTCGGAGTGAAATGTACAATGATGTTTTGTCGTTCCCATATTTTCAGTTTATATACAGTAACTTCGTTCTTGCATGCAAATGCTCTTCATTCGCTCTGACGAAGGGCTAACGCCCGAAAAGTAAGCTTTGAAACTCTTTATAATCACGGTGGCCAATTTATATCTTCAACTAATAAATAATAAATAAAATGAAAAATAATTTAGCAATAGACATCCACTGGGTGGCTCTTCTTGTTGACTGTTTCCAGATCGAATCGGAATTTGGAATGTTGATATTTGCGGAGGGAGGAAAACCGGGGGACTCGGAGAAAAACCCTCGGAGCAAGGACGAGAACCAACAACAAACTCAACCCACACGAGACGCCAGGTTCGGGAATCGAACCCGGGCCACAGTGGTGGTGGGCGGCGAGTGCTGTCACCACTACACCCTCCCTGCTCCCTCATTTGATAAACCAAAATTACCTTGTTCTTCATGAGGGATTGTTTTTCACCACGATATTTTCGAAATTGAGCGACAGTAAAACGACTTTATCCGAAAATTTATTTGATAACCGTCGCAAACAAAACAAAACAAAACAAAACAAAAACAAAAAAACAAAAAAAGAAAAAGAAAAGTTACCAAGAATTGGCAGAAATAATTTTGCTTCTGAATACTTATAATTTGTGTTCACCTGCTCACTTACGTTTAGAAAAAGAATAATGTTTGGGTGTGATCATTGCGGAAAACAAATAATTTACATAAGGCCGAAACGTTTATGATGAATATAAACGCTACCCATATCACTTGGTATTCAGAATACCCCACACACATACATACACAAATAACTAGAAAACTCCTTAATAATTTACTGGTAAGTGAAGCCTTCACACCATTTTCTGGTGACAATTATCTCTATTTTATGTAAATAGAGCCTTTTCGAAAATTTGTTCTACAACTCAGATTCGCTTACATGAGAGTGATTATTCGTGTAGCCTGCATTTCTGCAAATTCCTCGAGTTTGTCTCCTGAAACGAATTTCATTCAGAAAGTTTGAGAAAGTCTCTCTAAGCCAAGAAGAAAAAATTACAAGAATGCAACCCTTAGATCGATCAGAACAGCCATTCATAGGTGCCTATATTGAAATTCAGTTAAGTCCTCCTGCTCTCGTTTTACAAATCGCTGTAAGCGGCGGAATTAGAGATAACGAAAATCCTCCTATCTCGGTTGGGGAAATAGGAAATGGGTAGAAGCCAGTTTCACAAGAGAATCCGACACAGATCAGTCGTGCGGAAGCAAGGAAACAGGAATTCTTGTCATTTTTCCCTTTAGTGGATGAGTTGATTGTTAGATGTTGAAACTATCGATTTGAAGAGAATTATTTTCAAATGCGAAATATTCGCAGTAGACTTTGCATTACAATAGATTGTAATTAAAGGCCCTGTAACAATAATAATAATAATCAACTTTAGTTAAGGAGGGTAAAACACATAACAGTATAAAACTGACAAACCAGTGGCCCTCTTAAAATATATTACAAATAATTATTGAAAAAGATTAAAAACTAATTAATTATGGAAAAAGATCAAGAGCTAAAAATCTAAAATTACAAAGTTTATAAAAACTATAAGATAAAATGTTCTAATCGTTTATAACTATTCTTAAAAAAATCTAACATGGCCTTCTTAAAACATTTGATAGTAGGTTTCATTCTTATGTCCAGTGGTAAGGTATTCCAGAGGCGTGAGGTCGATACTGTGAAAGACCTACCTCCCTCTGACTCCCGTTTGAATCGGGGACAGACGAGGTTTAGTTGTCCATGTCCGCTTGATTTTTCATTTATGTCTGCATTTCTTACGAGCATTTGGGACATATAAGGTGGACAGTCCCCAGACAATCGTTTGTACACCATTAATTACCTATTTACTTTTGCCTCATGAAAGAATGGAACCCAATCCAATTTCCTAAACAGTTGTACGCTATTCGCTTTAGTGTCAGCTCCGAGAATTACACGTGCCGCGCGTTTCTGAAGTTTAAAGACTTTCTGCAAATTCTCAGCAGAACAAGATGTCCATATGGTTGATGCATAAAGCATTGTCTGCTTGATCATAGCATTATAATAAAGTTTCCTTTGATCAATGGGCAAAAAGCGTCTTATTTTTCGCAGCACGGCAATTCTCTGCGATAGCTTCGTGCATAGATTTTCGACATGTTGGTCGAAAGTAAGCTGGCTGTCAATCGTGACACCTAATAGTTTATGCGAGTTCACTTGTTCAAGTTCAGTAGAATTTAACTGCAGGGTGGACTGTTCCATTTTCTTGGCTAACCGTTTACCAGTGACAAGCATAGATTTGGTTTTGGTTTCATTAAGGATCATTCTGTTGTCAGCTGACCAATTCACGATTTCATCAATATCCGTCTGAAGGCCGACCGAGATATCATTAGGAGCCGTCGTATAATGGGTGGAGTAGCTAATAAAAAAAAATGGGGGTTTCATTTCCATACTAGGGTAGGAATCGTTAGACTGGTAAATGAGAATTATTAGGAATAAGATATGAAACTAAATTAGGCCTCAAAGACAGAAAATATGGCCTGATTAGGATTTAGTGCAAGACAATCACTGCTCTAGATTTTACTGTAAAGGATTGTGGAAAAAAAGGGTGCTGTTTTGTTTATCGTAAAACTATTGTTCCAATATTGAGCTCAGTATTTACTTGCGATGCAAGGTGTTTCGTCCATACAATGAATTATTAACTTGATTTCCTGATTGACTTTGATTGACACTAACTTACTCAATTAAGCCACGTGAATAACTCTGCTTTCAGTTCAGATGTTTTAGATTCGAAGTTACCCTCATGTTTGCTGACCTGTCGCGCTGACCCGTATTCTGTTATACCCTGATCTGTTATATCCGTTGCTGACCTGTATACCGTGAAACAATCCTACTAGACATCGCCAAAAAAGTAAGTTATCAGTGCTGTAATTCTAGCTAATAGTTTGACTCGTGTGTTTATGTATTGATAGATCCTGTTCAGTTTCTCAAATGTATTTCATTTCTTTTCTCTAGATCGAATAATAATATACTGGAATAAATTATATGATTTGCGTAAGCTAGTTGGACTGCCTGTTTGGTTTATTGGACCACAAGGAATAGGCATGTAAAAGCTTTTGTGCTGGATGGAACGCACGGATATAAGGATAAGCATATATGCATATGATTATCAAAACGTTGCCTTCTTTTTATGCTTATACTCTCTAGTTAAGACTTGGTTGGCATAAGCGTAAGGATTAACGTAAGCGAAAGACTTTCAGGCAATCAGCAAGCACTATACTGCTTACACCAACCATCTCTATATTTAACATAACATCGACTGAGCGCTTGTGCTCATGTTTATGTTGCAGCTGTGCCCATGCACCTGCGCATTAGCTTATGTTTATGTTTATGCTTGTGTTGCAACTGAGTACCGCACTTCAAGCCTGTCTCGCACTTCTGAGATAATTATTAGCACGAGGATGAAAACAAGTACAAGGATGTTCACACCACTCTAAAGTTTATGTTTTTCGGAATTCTTATTGTAAGTCAGTGGATACTCAAAAACAAGGATTTTTTCCTTATTTTGAGAGTCAATTCCTTGAAATGTAAGGATCAAGATTTCTGCTTTTAAGAATTTTATACTCTTCAATAAAAGTTCCTCATTTTAAGAATACCACCATTAAAATAAGATTTACATTCCTTGTTTTAAGAATTATGACTTTGAATTCTCATTTTAAGGGTATTTCCACTATTGAATAAATACCTCAAATCCTTTCTTTTAGCAAGTATTCATTCTATGCAGAAAGGTTTGTAACAGTATCTGATTGTGCGATTACATAATGGGACAATTTCTGGTCACGCGTTGTTTACATAACATGAATTGTCACGAGCAGTATTTTTCCCGCCGTTTTGCTGTATGTATTACTTTGGTCCTAATTAAATGGTTGAGTTAAACAACACAACACTTTACAAGGTTCTTCTTCCAACTAGATTTATGATAATTGCTTGCCAAAATTTCAGAAATATCTGTGGAATTGTGCTTGTCAAATTCTCAAGGAAATATAACTATAAATATAGTTTGAAAAACTTTTTTACATTAATTTTTCTTTCAACACACTCAATATCTGTGATTCATGAAACAAGACCCCAGTTTTGAGTGTTCCTAGTTTACCCTAAATATAAAGCATTAGGAATATCCTTGTCGCATGTAAGTCACAAACATTTTTCCTTTCAAATGACAATCAAAGTGGCTGTCAAAATAAATCATAAATTTATAACTTCCAGAAGAATAAGCATGGAATGTAAACTGCTACCATTTGTAATTTTTACTTATAATCATGTGATTATTATACAAAAAATTACTGAACCGGAGTAAAGAATCTCAAACTAAATGTAAACCACTTGTTGACAGAATTATAGTCATACACCAGCAAGGATATTCATGCTTGTAAAGGGATTGTTGTTGTCACTGTCAACTTCTTGTTTTAATCTTCAATATGATTCAAAAGAAAAGTTGCTGTATCAATTTCTTGAAGAACATGTCCTAGGTGTAAATAAGCCTTTATGACGAACATTTAGTTACAGGCAAATCTGTAACAAGATTTTTGACAAAGAGAAAGAGTAATCTTCAGTATGATTCAAAGGAAAGGCTACTATACCTATTCCTTGAGGAATTTGTGTTTGTCATGAAGCCACTATATACTGTCTATTTTAGTATTGGTAAATCTGCATGAAGATTTTTATTGAATGGTAGAAACTTCAGCATATTAAGTTGACATGTAGCTGTGCCATTTCTTGAAGAATTGGTGTTAGGTATAAAGCCATGTCACTGCTGTACATTTGATGTACATCAAATGAAGTCAGGTGTAACTAAGTCTTGCTTCAAAATAAAACTTGCTGCTCTGCAGGTATCTTAAGTTCCAAATAATGTAAAAAATTTTAAAGAAAGCACAATTTAGGTTGATTATGTCTGATTAAAAGTGGTTGTTGAGTTTGTAGTATGGCCTGGCTAACCTGTGTTACATGCACAAAATATTGATAGAAAGAACCACTTCCTGGAGTTAAGATCCTTGTCTCAAGGACATAGGGATGATGTATTATTTAACAATCTTTGAGGAGTAAGTGCTCTCTTTTGAGATATTTACTTACTCATTTTGAAAAAAATAGGTCTTACTATGAGAAACTTCAGTCACCTTAAAGTAAGGACTCTGCTATCAGTTTTTGTCAGTATTTGTCACTCACTGTCAGTGCATATTCCTTGTTTTGAGAACTGATAATTACACTCATTTTGAGTGATATCAATCCTCATCTTTAGAACTTCCTGTTCCTCACTCCAGGACGCATTTTTAAGAAAAAAATCCTTAATTCAAGGTATCTGGAAACATACAAACTTAACAGTACACAATAACATACGCATACACAGTGCGAGTTACACCATTAAAGAAACAGCATATCGATTGATTGAACTTATGCTTGAGCTTCTTTCAATGCAGTTCCCACTTGCGAACCACTTTCCAACGTCGATACAGCTCCAGGAATACCAAACAAGCCTCAAACAAGTCACTTTACGAGCAGTTGACTGCGAGCGACACTTCAGTATCGGACTATCGGCGAGCAGCTACTCGAGTCGTTTGAGCCCGCGGTTGAAATTAGCAAAAGATCAGCGTTTAAAATGTAAAATTTATAGCTAAATAAAGTTTCATTCCTAAATATCATGGATCTTCGGCGGCCGTCCGGTAAAAAGCAGGCGGTATGGGGCAATTCCCTGGTAGCAACGTAGGCGGTTGAAATTCGCCGTCCTCGAGTATACTTTGCGTTTTGCTTAACTTCCTTTCATTGGTTTCTTTTCTTCTTTTACGTACACAATTTTCCTGGATATATACATTTAAAAATAGAAGTATTGACGCCATAAATCAAAATATACGCTGCAAGAGATAAAAGTGTATTCGGAGATTGGACAAACTTTAATTAATTCACAAATGAAAAACGTATACTTTTTTCCTCTTTCAAGATTATCATTGGCTTCTTTTTACTCCAACACTATTCTTAGCAACAGAGGTCGCCATTTCGTTTGTCTATCACTCGCCAAAAACTATCAAATGCATTCAAAAGCCTAAAATAGAAAAAAATTACAGGAATCGACCAATCGAGCGAGCGATTTTGACCTCACGGTGCTTCTCTCCACTCTGAAACATAAAAAAGCCGGTACTGATTAAAACGCAGTCTCTCTAAAAGCGGTCCTATGGATTTTAGTTCAAAAGATTGATTTGCCCATGAATCTGCCCTAGTCGAAAAGTAATCAAAACCTATTTTAGAAGATAGCTAGCAGAGCCACACAATCAAATTCAATAGACGTAAGCGTTCTCAAAATCCCAATAGTGCACGCTGATAGCGTCAGCAAATCGCTTCGCCAGAAATTGTTTATTTTCGCGCGAGCGGTCATTGTCATCGTGGGGGAAAATAATATATTTCGCGACAATAATGGAAACAAACAGAAACTCAGCCCACTAGTCCCAAAAGGAAGACAATTTTCCGACCTTTTCCCATGGGCTAGAGTTCTTACATGTGGCAGAAAAAGGAAAAACAACGGAATAGGAGACTCGGCATCAGCGCTGTCACGATTCGCTTCACTTGATACAGATGTCCATTTTTCGCGTCGGAATTGATGCACAATTCCACCGGCTATGTTCTAAAACAATTGGTTCATGCTTTCAGCTGTGCACTATCGAGTTATGGAGCACGTGGGAAGTTTGGAGAGCACCCAAGAAGCTAGAGTTGCCCTCGGCTATTGCCTCGGGCAACTCTTAAGCTTCTTTCTTGCTATCCAAACTTCCCGCGAGCTTCATAACTCGATAATGCACGCTAAAGCTTGAACCAATTGTTATATTGTGGTCAGTGCGGCAGAAGAAAAGTAGGTGTCAAACTGAAGTATAATTTTCAGCGTAAAAATACGGTTAAAAAGGAAATCCTATGTGATTTGCTCAGGCTCAAGAATCGATCTAAATATGCAAAACAAAACCAAAAAATTCCTCAAAGAAGAGTTTTGTGAAAAGACAAGCAATTAAGTTTGAGCCATTTTTTAATGATCGGCGCGGTTAAAAAAGGGCCGTTGAGCGCTTGAGCAATTTTCGCTCAGAAAAATAAAAATTGTCCTACGATACTTCGAAAAGCCAAGGTGGTTTTGATTACTTCTAGAACGAGAGAGGCAAAGTTTGAAAGAAATCGATTTTTTCAACCGAAATGCATCGGACCACTTCTAGAGAGACTACGTCTTTTTAAAACTGATGTTAGCCTAACATGCTTAGCATCCCTTTAAGGAAGATTGGGGATAAGATATCTCGATATCAATAGGGTTTACGCTTTCAGTTATGTCCTTTTATTTATTTAACAGATTTAAGTAGCGGCAAAGGGTCTGAGACTGACAACAACGCCAGAGCTGAAGGTTACTTTGAAAACTGCCGCGATTTAAGCTCGTCTGCGATGCTAGATCAGCATGGACCTAGATAACTCATCAGCAACCAATTACGACTCTACTTCGGCCAGTAGGTCAGTTTTTTTATGCCAAAAACTTCCATACCTACTCTGGGATTTGACTCATACGACTTCCCCTTGAATTTTAGCGGTCATTACATTTATTGTATCTCCCATCACCGCTGTCTTAAACGTTACAGGAATGATGGCTTTGAAGAAAAGGAAAGAGCTGAAAAAGCAAATCGAGCATTTTGCTGTGCAGCTTGGCGGTCACTTATCTCCTGACAGGAGCTATAACTATGCTACTATCTGCAACAATCGTTATTTTAATGCTCGGCCAGGTTTCTTTAGAATATTTTTGTATATTAGATTCCCTGTTAAACAAACCCATGATATTTTTCCCGTCGTTATCATCTTTATTTCAATTGACAACCATTGCTTGGTAGAGATACATGGCCATAAAACGTGGGATGGACTACAAAAGCAAAGTAACCAAAAGCCTCCTCAAAAAAACTTGCGCTAACTGCTTAGCTATCGGCTTTTTTCAAACAAGGCTCAGCTGTTATAGTGATGGCAATAAGTATTTTAGAAAAAGTCCACGGCACCTGGCTTTCAGTCGAGGTTGTTATGGTCCCTTGGTTGTTCAATCGCTATCGCATGCTTTTACATCAAGGTCTTCCTCGGAGTGAGGAGGCGAAAGAAAAAAACTAGCCAGCTTTCTAGTATGCTGTATGTGAAAATCGAATCTAAAATTGCCAAGACAACTGGTTCGATAACCGCTGGACTTGTTTTTTCCTTGTTTTGTTCAGCATTCATGGATGCTTTAGGTTATATTTTCCCACTAGCTCGTTCAAATTTTGCTTTTCAATTAGCAGAGACACTTTTGCAGCTGAACTCCACACTTAATCCGATTTTGTACTGTTATAGATAACGCCGGTTTAGGAACGCTGTACGAAAGCTGTTAGGTCTTAAAAAACTACAGAAAACCACTAATGCCAATCGATCTTCAAAACGAAAAGAGTCCTGTAAATTAGGAGAGATGAAATTGTACAGCGGGGAGAATGTCATCCAGCAAACTACAAAATCCGCTGCCTTTCAACTTGCTGGTGAACATAAATGGGCCGTTTACATAACCTTGGAAAGATCCACTTCTAGCCTGGGATATTGCAGTGATTCATTTGCTCAGTGTAGTGTCCAGCTACCGGAACCTTTGTCCGTCCACACGACAACCGCCATGATATATAGTCAAAGTATTGGTCAAATAGATATGGAATAGCTAACGAAAGGTTCACCCTATATTACCAACTGCAAACGGTACAATTTCGTCGTGAGGGTTAGGAAATTGAACGTTTACAATAAGATCGTATACCTGAGAGGCTGAACCATCTGCTCATATTTCAAAATATTGCCATGCAAGAGATGTGAATTAGAAAGCTGAGGACTGAATCGCAAACGAATCAAACCCCTTCCGAATAAAACAAGGTCAATTAACAAAGGTAAAGGGAAGCTGTGAACCTCGTTATAAATAACCTTCGAAAGGAATTGGAGTTCATGGAGAAAAACCTTATGGTGAGAATAATGTTGGGAATGTACTAAATAAAGAAAGCACTCACTGGTAGTTTTCCACTGTGATTTTTATTATTACCATAAATTTGAGAATTAGTTTTCACTTAACATGATCAGCAATTTGCTCATAGCAAGCAAAACGGCACCTGATGGATGTCTTGTCGTTTAAGCCCTGTTATTGTTTTAATCGTAAGCATTACAATTTCCTCAAACGTGATTGGTGGATTTTCTGCTTTACTTTTCCCTATTTTTTACAATAGAGTTGTAATAAATTGGACATTGCAGTCGGCCAGTTGGCTATAATCTGACACCTGTAAAGGGGAAGTCATAGCAGCCAATCATAGAGTTGATTGCAATAACCATAGGAACAACTACTTCCGTGGAAAATTGGGGAATTTCCAAAATGGAGGATTTTTCTTACTTTAGACAGTGTCTCTAATGGAGACAACTTTCCAGTGTAAATTTTTACTAATTTTGCTTTTTTTTTTTTTTTTTGAAATTGTAATGCTTATGATAAATTTGAAACAGGACTTCATGTCGTCCTGTTCTGTCAGTAATCATACTGGCAACAAGAGAGATTTTACACCGCGTTTATGTGAAACGTGGTCGGCAAGAGTGACCACATGACATTGTTTCCCCCCCCCCCCCGCCCCCATTTCACGTTTGCCGGTTGCGCTTTACCGTTTCTTCGTGAAAGTAACCTGTTTCCCGTTTGCCATGTATGTAAGATTTAGCTTCACTTTTTCTCTCACAGAGTAGACGTCATTGCCGTATAAAGGCCACCTTGTATTTCTTGTAAGTCATACAAGAGTGCCTTCAGATACACCATGGCATGAGGCTACGCCAAGCTAAAACAGCAGGGTTCACGCTATTGTACGTGAAACGTGAAAGGGAAAGCTGAAGTTTGCTGTTTCACGCAAACGCGGTGCTAACTCTCTCTATTAACAAATCGCACTCTCGCAGCGTAGTCGTCTGATTTGGTTAGACATTCATATGATTACAGACTGAATTGCACTCCACTCAGTCACATAACCATTACTAATTATAATAATAATACTAATGATAGTGGAAATAATAATTGTTACACTCATTATTGTTACACTCACCGCCTCCCGGTTAGCTCAATGAATAGAGCGCTGGACTGTTGTGCGGGAGGTCGAGGGTTCGAGCCCCGGCCGGACCAACACTCAGGATCTTAAAATAATTGAGAAGAATTTTCTGCCTTTCTATAACATCAGGAAATGGTTAGATATTCTAGTCTTCTCGGATAGGGACGAATAAATGGAGGTCCCGTCTCCTGCAGGGTTGGGGTAGGAGACCTTAGTTTCCCACACACGAGATTACTGTGTGATGGATGTCCTCCCCTGGGGTGGGATGGGTGGGATATTGGGCGCACTTAATTTGGAGCCTCGCTCTGTTGTGCGACCCTCACCATACTCTGGTGAAAGTGATTAAATTATAATGATATCAATATTAATAGTACGGTAAAAATGATAGAAAAATTAATTACCTGACTCGTGAATTCCGCGTTAAATTGCACGCGAAAACCGGCACTAAGCGATGAGTGTGATATCAGTTTTTTTTTCGCATAATTGAATAAATGAGGAAAAAGAAAACAGCAACAATACTGTGTGTTTTTATCCTGAGCGCGAAATAAGAGATACGAAACAATATCACTTGGCCTCGTTTTTAACTCGCAATTCCAGGCTAAATACCTCCTTTCGTTAACGAGTCAGAACGCGAGCGATTCTTATCACAATTGTTATTACTATTCTAATATTTTATTCTGGATATATTTAGTGCGCTATTATTATTACTACTATAATTATTATTATTATTATCATTTCCATGTGCATTGTTGTTGAAACTGTACAATCTTTTTCAATCTGTTTCCCTCTAGGGATTGTTGCAGTTCTTTTCTGCGGGATATTTCAAGCTCCTTACACATATGACAATTTATCAGAGGAGTCAAATCAGAACACAAAACAGGTACTGTACCTCTAGTAAGTCTAGCTTGTCATTCGCAGGTACAGTGCCGCTCAAAAGTAAGTTGGCCGGCCCTCGAACCTTGATCCTCGATACTCGATACTCGATAACAACCTCGATACTCGATAACAGCCTCGATCTTCGATATTCGATAGTTACCTCGATACCTCGATCCTCGATAATTACCTCGATCCTCGATATTAGATAACAACGAGGATCGAGGCTTGAGTCGAGTTTTCAGACGTTCGAGTCGAGTATCGAGACCATCAAAACTTGTTGGGTAACTAAGGAGTTTTTGTGCAATTAGTTTATCAGACGATTTGAAGTTCCTTACCTTTAGTCTAATCCATGGAATGAAAATCCGTATAACGTGCATCGTTGCAGACAGGGAAAAACTTTACTCGAAATATACCTATCGTCATAATAGATTATTTAGTTACTACTTTGTTTAGCTTTAGGGTTATCATATACTACATGGTAAAATGACTCACATTGTAGTGGAATTCCAGTTCTTTCTATCGAAAATGACAAAGTTAACCTTGATATAATTCCAACATTTCATTGCAGACTTTTGAACACTTAAATTTTCTAGCGGAGAGTTTTACATCTTCGTACACGGGGCTTTCTCTCTTCACCTTTCAACATCATCAGTGGAATGTTGAATTTATAGCATGAACATTCGTATCATTTTCATTAATTTAAATGATACAATGTGGTCACAATGACTGGGAAAGTAACAGCTGATAACACTGATAACTGCCCTACATTCGAAAATGAGAGTAAATGGCTAAACGTTTTAAGTAGTTTGAATAATAATTGTTGACAGGATGGTGTCAGCGTCTTTGATTAAAAAAAAAAGAATGTAAAAACTAAGACAGCTCCCATGTGAATTTTTAGAGAAAACATTTTTGAACTGTTACATTTGAAATCTATTGCTTTTTTCTCTATTTTACAGTGTATTGTTATTATTTTGATGTTTTAATATTAGTAATACCCAGAATAGTAGACACAAACAGGCCTTTTTACGTCTGTGCTATAAAAGACTCAATTTATACAGAGCTACAGATAGTTTTTTTGACGGGCTACGAAAGGCGGAAAATCAGAGATGAAAGCAACGGCGCTGAAGTTTATGTTTAGAGCTCCAAGAGAGAGCACGATCTTTTGCTTTTGTGTTCACTTTTTGTGACACAGTTAAATTATTAGGAGTTTCTTTCGGTCAGTCAGTCCGAAACGATTGTAAAGCGAATGGACGTTGTGTACCGCAAAAGCACTGGCAAAAGCATGCTTCAAAGATAATTTTTCAGCTTTTACTTCTCTCAACTAGGTTCGCCGATACGGTTGTTTAACTATTAACCTTCCTAAGCAACAGATCTCTTAGTGTCAGGATTTAACGTTATCTTGTTGTTTCTTGGTCATTCATTAGTTATTGATTCTTAACTGTTCGATGTTTAGCTTGCCATGGCTCTAGGAAGGCTTTTCAACATTTATCCATTATCATTTTTATTAAATTTGGGAAGACACAGAAAGATTAGTTACAAATTTCAGCACATGATGGTGTTTGCAGGTTGGTAATCTTAAGGTTGTACTTTCAAGGAAAAGAATGTGTGAGCAGGGTCGCATTATCAAGGATAATGAGTGCCCTAAGTGGAGTCCAGGGTCCAGTTTTACAAATAACGGATAAATCGCCATCCGGCGTATAAGGGTGACAAAACATACTGCGATATCCACCAGATAGAGATTTACCCAGTGCATAGCGTTTTCCACCCTTTGAAAAACTGGGGCCAGTTTGGGAGTCAGTCCGATCTGTTAGCTGCTTGTGTGATTAAACACAGAATTGGTAGACGCAACATCCGGCTGTTTCAAATTTAACAAAATTTGTAACCAAAATTGAGAAACACGCTATGGATTAAACCTCTTTATGAATTAAAACACGACACGAGCGATTGAACTGGTGTGGAGTTCACGTTGTTGAGTGCTCGGTTATTTTTGTCCTTCTACCAAAAAAGGTGGTAAAAATGAACGAGGTATAACTTAAGGAGTACTCCGGGGAGTCATTTCAAATCGACCAAGTGTGAGGCTCTCGCTTTTTGTCTAAGAGTGAGTGACCCGAATGCACTTACTTTAAGCGTCTGGCTCAGTTGAGTCATGTCTGCTTACTCAAGCTTACTCAGAGCCCTTTTTCACTCTCAATCTTCCATAGTGTATCAGTATTATTTTTAAATCTTTTATCCGTTCTACGTAGGTTTGAGTCATAAGGTAACTATATCTAAGTAGAGACACGTCCATTTGCAGGAATTTGTCAAAGTCATTTTGAAATCACCTCCGTCTCGTACAATCTAATTTACTCTCAGAGTTCCGAACAGTTCGCTAGTCACTCTCTTAACAATAGCTCCATTTTTTAGAAGAAAACATTCATTTTTCGAAAGAATTAAGTAGTTTTCTTTGAACAACGGAGTAAGATTATATGTAGTCCGATCTTATGTGAGTTCTGTTATTAATCAAATCTAATTTTGAAAATAAATTCCATGTGTTTTTCGGAGTTGGCGTGGATCCTGAAGAAGAAGAGAGGCGGTCAACACTGTATTTTCTTTCCGTATAAGTATTCTATGTTACTTGCCTTTCTCGAGGCAACCAGGGCTACTTAACTTGGAGACCATTATCATCCATTGTTGGAAACTAAGTTCTTGGCTCTCTTACATTAATGTTAGAACCAAGAATTACTTGTAAAATAGTTCAAGTTATTTTCGTTCAGTTTGTAATTGTCTATTGGATTAACTTTTCTCTTTTTAATTTTCAAATATTGTGGGAGGGAGACAACAGTCGTGGATCTGCACAGGCTCATGACGAAAGCGCTTGGATCTTTAGAAAGTGGTACGAAATTGATGTCAAATATCCTTTTGTGAAAGAGTTCCATTACTTGCGTTGCATTTTAATTGTGCTTTTTGACCTCCGCGAAATTGGTGTAGTTGCATACATTGGAACAGCTCAACAAATGAAGCTGCGCTTTATTCTTGGTTTGATGGAGGTTTTGCCCTCTTTTCAAGTTAGCTCCCTGCCACCTTTGTAAGTTCGCCCCCTAAAGCAAAGCGGGTTCGTCCCCACCTACATCAGTTTTATGTCATGGATGGAACTACAGGAGAGATTATGCAAGACCAACCAATGTAGATATGGAATGATTACATGTTTCATATGATCGCAATTTACTTTAATTCTTATTGGATTTGTTTTAGTTTTACTCCATGAACTTGGTGAAAAGATGTCACCAAAGCTATAGAGGTCATGTCATCATGGTAATTATTGTAAACTGTTTTCAGAATAGAGTCAAGATTCCTGACTTGTTGGCTTGTGCGCTTATTAGCTTTTTTGTTGCGGATCGCTGGGAAAAACAGCACGAATGGGTGTTTTTACGAAACTTTTGGTGTTTTTTTTTATTAAAAAAGGGTGATTGGCAAATGCCACTGCAACGAACTGAAATATACATCTACGTTTATTTCTCATGTTAATAAAGTTAAGAGCACGTATGATGTACGATCCTCGCAGTAGATAGCGCTATTTAAGCAATAGCGAAAATCAGACCTGAAAAAAATCAGGCCTGTACGGGATTCGAACCACTGACCTCTGCGATACTAGTGCAGCGCTCTACCAATTGAGCTAACAAGCCAACTGGGAGCAGGCCGTTAAGTTGATTCGTAATAAACCCGTGAAAGTGATAAATCAGATACAATGAAGTATATGAAGTTCATATATTTTGAACTGTGGTATTAGATACGTATGATGTACGATCCTCGGAGTAGATAGCGCTATTTAAGCAATAGCGAAAATCAGACCTGAAAAAAATCAGGCCTGTACGGGATTCGAACCATGGGCGTTAAGGGCGTTCTTTTGTTAGCTCCAAGTCTGTTTTTGATCAAGTTTAACCCGTGCTCTTTAACAAAAATTGATACACTTTTAACTGAATCTCTAACCTCTACTTTCGAGTTTTGAAGGAATGGCCTTGATTCCATGTGGCTTAGACTCGGAAAGAAGGGGAGCTATATGTCTGCCATAAACATGCACTTTGTAGAGGTCATTTTAAAAAATCGAAATGTTTACCCCGTTGCCAATATGAGGCCTGGTAGATCAGCCGGTGGTGGTAACCAATAGCCAGCCAATATCTGGGAGGCGAAGGTCCAATCTTAAAATTGGTTAATAGGCCATTTTAGCCATATCAATACCGAGCTTTTGGGATGACTAATTAATGTATCTTGTTTCATCTCTCCCCCCCCCCCCCCCCCACCCCTTCCTTCAAGCCTCGGAGGCATGTTAGAATTTTGATATATCGAAAATGACCTATTCATCAAATTTCTTCACGGACTTTTTTTATCCGGCTTTTGACGAACATAAGAGAATGGGAACGAGGAAGAAACCCTCTTCCCTTCTTTCGCGCTCTTCTTTCACTACTTCCTGCCTGCCTTACAGCATAACAGAGCACATTGCATTGGGGGTCTTTTTATTGGTGCAGGGTAAAGGTAGTGAAAGCAATACTTATTCTAATTTTCTTGACAACCATTACGTATATGAAACCTTTTCTTACCAACTATGGCCAGCCTCTAACAGAGACTTCAACGGGGTGGCGTAGTCCTCTTGCAAGATTCCTCTCAAGATCACGGCCTGATACAACGGTACTATTTGAAATTTGGGAAGAGGGGCCTTCTAGATAACTGAATGTTTAATCGTTTGTCTCACGATGTAAGAAATGTATAATGCATTGATCGCAACGTTTCGACTCCTTCACTACTAGTTTTTGTAAAGCGACGCGATCTAAAGTTTTACGTGTCGCTTTTTAGAGCACATTGGATCATTGTTATTGGAGTGTTATGGCGCGCTGTAATTGATGCATTTCGATCCCGGCTTGTTATTATTCCGTCTGTTAGGTGTTATTCTATTATAGTTGAGCTTTGTTTCTGATGGTTGCTTTGGTTTTTGATAGTTTGCATCCATGTTCTCGGAATTTCGACTCCGTCATATCTTTTGATGTTAGAGGGTTGAAGTTTTATGTGATTGGCTTCTTTAATCTTACGTTTGTACCAATGAAAGCCATGATCGATAAACCTAACCTGGTCCTAAACAGGAACGTGTCCTGTTTCATTGGCGTGTTCTGAACCGCCAAATTCTCAAATTAAATTAGGTTTGTCCTTGCCAACTTTTTGCATCATTTTATGACACTCTTCGACCTCTTCTATCTCTATTTTGTAAACGTAAGCTGACAACTATTGCTGTGGACCCTCAGCACACCAAACGACACGAATTACACTAGCTCTTAGTTTGATAAATTTCAGAAATGACTCAAGAATAAAATTATGATGTGCCAAATATAACTTGTGCCCTTGTTAAAAGAACTTCTGTAGCGAAAGTTTTTAGTTTAAGCTTAACCCTCCTTACAGCGTGACGTTTCCTTGACTTCCTTGGTTTCACACATAAGACTTACAAAGTGACAAGCGCAGGCGTTTTTCATCTCTGTCACCCAGGAGTATCAATTAGTGCCAGTTAACTAACAGCGAAACCGGGAAAAATGCAGGGAAGAGGAGGGAGGGGAGGAGAGGGTATAAACCTGTCATGAACTAGCATCCCATCCAGGGTAGTAGATTTCCTCCTGGAGATGATCTCCGGCTCTTATGTGCAACTTAAACTCACAATGAAATATCACCCTGGCTAAGCTTTTACGGGTTTTGTTTTAATGTAGACAGAAACCGAGGCAACAGATAGGGACGAAGGCATCCTCAATATGAATGTAACACTGAGTTACACCAACGAAGTAAGGGTCAGACCTGAAAGTGGTAGTGAGAACAGTGGTGAGCCGCCTAACCAGATGGGAGAAGGAGACTTGGGATTAAGTGCTGCGGTAATGACAACCAGTGTATGAATAATTTTATCAAACAAAGGATTTCTGTAAGTACTTGACTATAACAGTAAAAGTCCACCTCGGTGTCAAAAACAGCAGTAAATCACCAAGATTCAGCCTTGGACGAGTGCTTATCTGTTAGCAAATAACTTAGAAAAACAAACTGCTTGTTTTGGTGGACTATAGCTACTCCTAGAAAAAAGGTTCTTTTTTTTCTTGCCGTTAGCCACTTAGTTTTATGCTGTTTAATTTGCTACTCACCCATTGAAAATTTCGGGATCCAACAGTCTTAACATGCATAGTCATCCATGCAGTATTCTTAGGCTGTGGTTACACCTCTTAGTCACAAAAGACTGCTATTTCTTTTCATTTTGTTTTGAGATCCTTCCATCTCTTACATTTCTTTTCGATATATCAAAATTCTATTATGGCTCCGAGGCTTGGGGGAATAAAAGTAATTGATCCCTCAACTTCGATGTGAGTTCTGAATTTTAGTTTATTGAAAATGGCCTTTCATTTCCAGCCTCTTATTTTTTCATGGCAGTAACTATTGGAACGGTGTGAACGATACCCGGCTCACGAACTGTTTAGATTTCAGACTAAGAAAAATATGTTGTCTGGCCAGGTTGCCGTAACAGTATGTCGCTTTCGGGATCGCAAGTAACTGTTCCGGATAAAGTAACGGGTTGAAATGGATGTGTAATGAATGTACAAAGAGCGAATTGGAAGGGAGCTCAAAAACTGTCTAGTGTTTACAATTTTTGTCCCCTCTATGGAATTCATAATTTTGATGTAGTCTTTCCTCTTGTAACATTATATTAGAAAGGATTAATATCAAATGGGTGATCGTTTGAAAACATGTTTAATTCAATGCCGACTGGGACGTGGAATTTCTTTCAAAGTCTGTTAATTTACTGATATGAAAGTAAAGATGAGATAGAAATGAAATGAAACTTCAGTTATATCATTATAACCTCCAACACAATAGTGAAATGCCTGAACGCATTGAGCAATTTCACATCATTACGAAATGTAGCGGCAAATTTGATTCCCTCGTTAAAGAAATATTGTACATTAGCGTGCGTAAACCAACACTGAACGTGCAAACAGATTCCATCCGCGCCAAGGTATTTGTTTCGGCCGTTTATTGTAATTTATGCTTACCTTGTACCTTTCCTTAGTTGCATGCTAGTAAACTAGTCTCTTGATAATGGAGTCATGATGATTCCGAACGTCGAGCAGCAATAAATCTTTCCTGGTTTTTTGTATGCCTTTGCTTCAGCAAGTCTCTACTGATCACATTATATCAGTGATACTCAAATGTTTAAAATCGCAGAAAAAGCTTTAAAAAGGTCATATTCGTTATATCAGGCACACTTCAAGTCTAAAAGCAAAACGATTACTCAACGTTCTGTCTTACTGATGAACATGAGTTAACAAAACCGGCGTCAGCTCAAAGTCATAGTTAAAAAGTGATCGTTCTGAGAAAAATAAATTCAAAGTCCAGCAGCGATTGTACCTGTTGAGGCCAGCTTATCTCTTTGTTTTGACGCATGCCAAAAACTATCGAATGCGGGTGGCTCTCCTAAGACTAAAAATAGCACCTTAAACTTTATAAGCTTTTTATTTCTAGTTTTTCTATCTCTACATAATGTTATAAGTTACAATTGTTTCCTCCAATTATAGCGACTTTTTTCAAGCTGTTATGCAGGAAATTGTATTTGAAAGGAATTGAGCAATTCAGTTAATGCAAATTTAACATGTTTTAATGAAATTCTGTATCTACTCCACTTTGCGTGGAGGAAGTTAAAAATACCACGATTTTCCTATAAAAATCGTTCAGACTGTAATTTATTGAATAATCCATAGAGCACTCTCGTTACACTTTTCTTTTCTATCCTTCACAGCATGTAACTTCACTTGATACTATAACATAGTTGCACCATAATCTTCAATCTTTAGTTCTTAGTTTGAACATAGTAGATCGTAGGAGAAAGATATCAACTAAACAACTAAGAATTTGTGTAGAAGATTTGATATCTAGCGAAAATGACTTTTATGAAATAAATATTAACAGCTTAATCTCAAATTTTGTTTGGTTTCACATTTACTTGGAATTGTTTATGTGTTTTTTTTTTTTTAATGTTTTGGGAGTTATTTTCGTTGGTGTTTTTTTTTAATCATAATTATTGTTAGACTAATCTTTGTTTTAGTGCATTTGTGTCGCTTACTTAATTTTAGATCTTAACACAAGAATACCTATTTCCTTATTTATTTTCCAAGCATTTCCATTACAGAACAAGAACTCTCAGGTTTGAAGAAAACATCTTTTTGGAGAAATATTGTCATTTATTATTTAGGGAGTATTGTATTAATCATGAACGTCCTTAATGCACTGCATTGTTTTTTTTCGAAAGCAGGTTGAAAATAGTTTTATTTTTTCTTTAATTGATGTAGGTGAATGGGAAAAAGAAGTACCCCAACCCACAAAAGTACAAAAACTAATCTATTTCATCATTTGCACTGTTAATTTTTTTAAGATAACTGTAATTACGATAATTGGAAAATGGAAAGACTCAAATTTTAATCTCCTCTTCAACTACGATTTCGTTCAGTTTATCTCCCTGCTGGAGAAAGAGCAGAGAATGCATTCTACGGAGCTGTTTTTTTTCTTAATTTTAAGTCTTTGGAAGGGCTCGTCTCTGATAAAAACTTGGACATTTTTGGGAAAACAATTTTATTTTTCGGAATAAAATATTTGAAATGCCCAAGGCAGATACAGAAAAAATGAACAAAAGCCGGTTCAGCTCTATGTTAAATATTTTAAGATTAAACTTTAATGGTTGAATAGTTCGTAAAAAAAAGGGGGGGGGGGGAAATGACGAGCCAACAAGGTCTAACTCGCTGATGGTACGCTTTGTGCGCTTTATCTAACCTCAACTGAACTTGCGATATATTTTCCAATAAATGCTTAACTATACAGAACATTCACTCGGTATTACAAAAAAATTTGGTTTTCTCACTACCTCCCTTAAAAGTGTGTCACATCCAGTCGTTGGTACTTCTAGACCTGGGAATATGACTTTTCATGTCTCACTGTTCGTTTTGTTTGTTTCTGACCCCTTCTGGAAACAGTCAGAAATATTCGCATAAGCCTTATTGTCGTAGGATTTCGACCTTGGTTTTGTACGAGTCAGATCTTTGGAGCTTCTCGGTGAAATTGTATATATGGTGTGTGTTGGTTGAGGGTAAACTTTTCCTTTGCTATTTCTCCCTTTACGTTGCTGGGAGCTTTCATGTCGGACTGTAGTGATTGCCATGATGGCTGACGAGGGTTCGTCCGGCGGGAAACCGCACGAAACAATTGCATCACCAGGACACTTATAAAGCGTTGGATCAGAGATGGATCTTCCAAGAGCCGCTTTAGGTTTCTCGTCAACTTTTCCGGCGATGTCAGTGGAGGAGAATGTTTTCTGTATCGAGCTACTTGTTTTCCCGTTGCGTGCTCGTAGCTCTTTTGATGCAGTGCTGGAGTCATTTTTCTTAGAGGAGTGTGCAGCATCAGCGAATTGCTGGTTATTCGCTGATGTTCTCATCCCCAACAACTCTTGAACGGCGTTTCGAAAACGACGATCCCTGTAGAAGTACAAGACAGGAGTTATTATAGAGTTGAACTGCACGAAAACCTCTGATAACCGGAATGTGGAGTTCATGCGAAAAACGGGGGAAAAGTTACCCAACGTGGCAATGACGACCGAAGGAACAAACGGAATCAGAAGTCCAGCTGTTAATAACCCAGTTGTCTTAGCAACTTTAGATTCGAGTTTGGCTTTCATCATGCTAGTAACCTGGCTAGTTTGGTTTTGCTTTCGCTTCCGAAGTCCGAGGAACACCATAATGTAAAAATATGCGATGGCGAACAAACAAGTTACAACCAGAATCATTTCAAGTTCAAGCCATCGATCAACAATTTTTCGGTCCACACCAATGATGATCATCGCAACGGTTGGAATCTGTTTTAGGATTGCCAATAGCCAAGCAGTGGCTCCGAGTATTTTAAGGAGACGTTTGGTTACTTTGTTTCTGTAATCCGTCCAACATTTTATGGCCATGTGTCTCTCCCAACCAATGGCTGTTAAGTGATATAACGAAGAATTGGACATCAAGAAGATCAAGCATTTGTTAACAACTGAATCGAACGTGCACATATGCTCTACTGAAACCTGGGTAAGCATTAGAACATCGACTATGGCAGATATTGGCATAGTTATAGCTCCTGTTGCGAGATCAGTAACAGCCATGCTTCTCAGCAAAATATTGGAGAGTTTTTGCAGTTCTCTGCTTTTCGTCAAAGCGAGAATCACCAAAATGTTTAGGAGAGTGGCGATAGGGGCAGCAATAAATATCATGACATTTAAAGTCCACGGTAACGTTGTATCACTGAAATCCCAGATGAGGTATGGAAGTTTTTGGCAGAAGTACAACGAACTGTTTGCAGAGGTGAAATTATAACTGACTGTTGTATTATTTGCCGCCATGCCGTGACCTGGTGTCACATAAAGGAGCGTTTAGCTCCTGAGCTTTTTTGTTTTTCTAAGTTTTTAAAACTTTTCCTCTAGTGATTTAGTTCTTTCCTTTCCGCTCCAGTTTCCTTCGCGATGTTTTTGACAGAAAGATGACACCAAATTCGACGCTTTTTTCTTTCACAGTTCAGTAATTATCTGTAAAGGTACAGAACAGGATGCGCGAATGAGGCCAGTGTCGAAAGGCCTTAAATTCTATTTCAATAGGACATTAGCTATATGTTTTTTCTTATTTTTCCTTTTAAAATTGATGAAATGATTGGAAAGCTTATGGCATGAGTTAGAGCCGATGGGGGCCCCTTAATGGGTTTGAAACGTTACTAATGTCGCCATTGGAAGTGTTTGAAAAGAGTTTGTAAGGAATTAAGTTGCAACTGCCTAATTGCTCTCGATCTTACTTTAAACGGCGTTTTTTAAGGCCATTAGATTAAACCTATCTAAGCTCACATTTATTGCACAGAGCTTTCTATTTTTTCTTTCGCGCAGATAATTTTAAGTTTGGAAATTTTTGTCGTTCGTAAACTTAACCTTCGACGCAGGTTACTTACCAGTATATTCGCAAACAGTTTCATTTTGTCTCGTTTAAGTGTTTTTCGTGATTTTACTGCGAACGAAGGATAGTGGGTATACCTTAACGAAATTTTATTTCAAAGATATAATTAGATTCTGTCGCGACTAAGCTTTAGAAAATGTACCTATGAATTAGATTTTCTCTTCAGGCTGCAGCTTAAAAGGCTGATTTCTAAATAATATCAATCCACTTAGCAGGGTAAATTTAATTTAGCCAACAAAGTAATCCACCCTTGCATTGGTTTTGCTCTACTAGCTTTGTGATTGGTTTAGTAAACGCGGCCCTCATAAGTAATAAAGGTATAGAACTAAACCAGCTGCTACTTGGACAGGGTGATTTTTCTTTCTCTCAAGGCGATTTACATGTTTTTGCACTGTTTTCTCATTGGTCGCATGTAATATCTTCCTTTTATCTCATTGGTCTCTGTGATTATTTAGATCTCAGTGTTACGAAACTTAACCGGAAAACGTTCCATTCTATCGTTAAGGACTACCTTGAGGTGAATTTACGTGGCTCTTCATAAAACAAAAATAAAAATCAAACTAAACTAGGGGCCATGATAATTTGGTAATTGATAATTTTACTGGGTTGATAATGTGAATTGGTCGCCTCAAAGAATTTAACAGTCAACTCTGTTCATAAAACCAAATTATAATGAAATAACCCCCGAAGACGCAGCACCACAGTTTCTTTAGAAAATCACCCCCCTTCATTCATTTGAAGGCCATAATCATTGAAAAAAGTGCAATTTTTCGCTGGGACTTTCGATGAAGAAACCTCCTCATAAAAAGAATTCTTTTCACGGTTTTGTTTTGTTTTGTTTTCTTTTTTCGGTTTAGTCGCCTACAGGTGCCATTGTACACCCAACACCCCGTAAGTCACATTTTTTTCTGAACTGTAATCTGATTTCCTTTTCAGCTCTCAGTAAATAGCTTATCAACCACAAAATCATGGAAATCTCTATACTGTTTATCAAATCCTAGATGAAGTCTGGGTAAACATTTATAGACACAATAGCTGACCTGATGGCCGAGGTTACCCATAAATCGGCTGTTAATGTGTTATTTATGTCCTTGCCGAAAAGGCTAATGTTACGGGGCTACTGAATTGAGATTCTGAACCAGTAACGTGTTCGTCTTATATGATTTACCAATCGGGGGCGGAAGTTCAAATTTCAAATGCTCTTGTTTTCAACGTTTAAGAGAAAATAAGTACGAAGGCCTAAAATATGAAAAACAAAAACAAACAAAGCTTTCGCTGGATTGTTGTTCCGTGGGGTTGAGCTTAAAATTCTAATCATCGACACCGATTCTCCGTTATAGGAAAAACCTTAACGAAAAGAAATTGATTACTTGCTTTCCCATTGGCATCACGATTAAACTACCATATGAAAATAAAACAAACATCGATTAGGGCTCAGAAGCTAGAAAGAGACATCGGCTCTAAATTTTATTCGTATCATATTTTTTTTATTGTTTTTGCAGCGTTCCCTGATATCCAGAATTTGCCAGTCTTTTTCATTGTTGGGTGAAACCTTTCTCAAGAAGCCATCTGTTCACTAACAATAGATGCAGTAAAAAAATTATAAATGAACTGAACTGATAATTGACTGAACCTTCCGACTGACAGCCTTTCTTACCATGCTTCAATAAGCGTTCACTCGCAGCAAACAACAAACAAAGTCAGTGATAATCCGGCGAAAAACAGTTCCTACCTTAGTATGTGTACTTTTATGCACGCACGAATATGCCTATCTTATGATTAAATTTTTGTTTTTGTTTTTGTTATTACCGACTCACTGCAAGTTAATCGATTACATGTCTGGCCACTTTTACCCAGTCTTTGTAAATCACTTCATGTGCAATTCTTCTACTGCAAATTATTAAGCAGAAAGCGAAATATTCGGCTTTTGAATAAAGCAACGATGATAATTAAAATCAAATGCAATTTTTTCATCACAAGACTCCCAGCTGCTTTAAAAACAATGTTAGTTCCACACCATCGTTATTGTAATTTAGTCGGAGCATCAAGCCATAAAGCAAATCTTGAGCTTGTGATCATGATCGTGCGAAACGTGTTATCAGGATGATTAGAAAGTTTACATGTGACGTTAATACCGGTTCTATTTTCATGAGACTTTCCGAAATTTCCCATTAACATTCATTTGGCACAGCTAGCTCAGTTCATGTTCTCATCGCAAAAACCTAGTCTCCTTCAAAAATTTTAAAATGTCTACATGAGTAACAACCAAACCCATAGCTACAGTACAAGGCACCCAAACTCCTTTTGTCTACCATTATATAGGACAAATATTCGGCAATTTTCCGTTTCCCATGAAGGTTCAAAGCTTTTTAGCTCTCTCACACTTGAAATCACTAGCCCTTTATCTCTAACATCTTGTGGTAAAAAACTGAATAGATAAATACAATAAAATAAAAAATATCTATCATCAACAATCATAAACTCTGCTATTTAATATTTTATCAAAAGGCTCTCCGGCCCCGCTTGCGCAATCCCACAGAAAACCACAGTGAAAGCTGACTTGTGCTGGGCTGGACGTGAGCCAAGCAGGAAATAACTGCCCGGCCCTGCTGTCCGCACGTCGTTTTGTTACAAAAAGATTTAAGGAAAACAGAAATGAGGAAAAAAAGCTGCGCTTTATAAAGAATTGTGAGTTTCTTGTTTTCACTCGAAAAAATAAATGAAAAGTCTTAATTGTATCACTTTTAAGCCCTCATTTGGCTGTCATTTCGCGGGATATTTCAAGCTCCTTACACATATGACAATTTGTCAGAGGAGTCAAATCAGAACACAAAACAGGTACTTTACTTCTAGTAAGTCTAGCTTGTCATTCGCAGGTACAGTGTCGCTCAAAAGTAAGTTGGCCGGCCCTCGAACCTTGATCCTCGATACTCGATACTCAATAACAACCTCGATACTCGATAACAGCCTCGATCCTCGATATTTGATAGTTACCTCGATACCTCGATCCTCGATAATTACCTCGATCCTCGATAATTACCTCGATCCTCGATATTAGATAACAACGAGGATCGAGGCTTGAGTCGAGTTTTCAGACGTTCGAGTCGAGTATCGAGACCATCAAAACTTGTTGGGTAACTAAGGAGTTTTTGTGCAATTAGTTTTCACACGTTTTGAAGTTCCTTACCTTTAGTCTAATCCATGGAATGAAAATCCGTATAACGTGCATCGTTGCAGACAGGGCAAAACTTTACTCGAAATATACCTATCGTCATAATATATTATTTAGTTACTACTTTGTTTAGCTTTAGGGTTATCATATACTACATGGTAAAATGACTCACATTATAGTGGAATTCCAGCTCTTTCTATCGAAAATAACAAAGTTAACCTTGATATAATTCCAACATTTCATTGCAGACTTTTGAACACTTAAATTTTCTAGCGGAGAATTTTACATCTTCGTACACGGGGCTATCTCTCTTCACCTTTCAACATCATCAGTGGAATGTTGAATTTATAGCATGGACATTCGTATCTTTTTCATTAATTTAAATGATACAATGTGGTCACAATGACTGGGAAAGTAACAGCTGATAACACTGATAACTGCCCTTCATTCGAAAATGAGAGTAAATGGCTAAAGTTTTTAAGTAGTTTGAATAATAATTGTTGACGGGATGGTGGCAGCGTCTTTGATTAAAAAAAAAAAGAATGTAAAAACTACAACAGCTCCTATGTGAATTGTTAGAGAAAACATTTTTGAACTGTTACATTTTAATTCTATTGCTTTTTTCTCTATTTTACAGTGTATTGTTATTATTTTGATGTTTTAATATTTGTAATACCCAGAATAATAGACACAAAGGCCTTTTTACGTCGGTGCTACAAAAGACTCAATTTATACAGAGCTACAGGTAGTTTGTTTGACGGGCTACGAAAGGCAGAAAATTAGAAGAAGCTGTGGATGTCCTTTCAAGACAAGCTAGTATCGATGGGTTCCAACTGAATGAGGCCAAGTGCAAAGAACTACGAATTGGATTCTCTAACAGCAAACACGATTTTGAACCCCTAGTCATAACTGGCAAACCCCTTGAACTAGTCACCAGTGCCAAATTGCTAGGCGTGACCATTAGCCACGATTTAAAGTGGAACATGCACACCTCTGAACTAAGTAGAAAATGTTCCTCTCGTCTCTACCTTTTGAGACAACTCAAGAGAGCCGGAGTTGCACCAAGCGAACTTGTGCAATTGTATGCGACATGTATTAGGCCCGTCTTGGTATACGCAAGCCCTGTATTCCACCGTTCTCTACCAAACTACATCAGCGAAGATTTGGAACGGATCCAAAGAAGGGCACTCAGAATCATCTATCCTGACCTGTCATATTGTGTAGCACTAGAAACGGCTGGCCTACTGAAACTTCACGAGAGGAAGGAAAAAATCTCAACCAATCTGTTTGACGAGATAGTCCGTGACCCCACCCATAAACTCCACAGTCTCCTCCCCCAAAGGAAGAGTTATAGATACGCGCTCAGGCGCAAAAGTGATTTCACTCTCCCCATATGCAACACCGAGCGCTTGAAGAATAGTTTTATTTTTAGCCATATTTATAAGATGTAGATAATTTTCCTTCTTTCTTAACGACGAAGTTGTAGTATTTTACACGTCCTTTTTATCATCTGTACGTGTAAATATTCCATAATTCAGCCTATGGCTGCAAGGTGTTTACAATAAAGTATCTATCTATCTATCTAGAGATGAAAGCAACGGCGCTAAAGTTTATGTTTAGAGCTCCAAGATAGAGCACGATCTTTTGCTTTTGAGTTCACTTTTTGTAACATAGTTAAATTATTAGGAGTTTCTTTCGGTCAATCGGTTCGAAACGATTCTAAAGCTAATGGGCGTTGTGGACCGCAAAAGCACTGGCAAAAGCATGCTTCAAGGATAATTTTTCAGCTTTTACTTCTCTTAACTAGGTTCACCGATACGGTTGTTTAACTATTAACATTCCTAAGCAAGAGATCTCTTAGTGTCATGATGTAACGTTATCTTGCTGTTTCTTGGTCATTCATCAGTTATTGATTCTTACCTGTTCTATGTTTAGCTTGCCATGGCTCTAGGAAGGCTTTTCAACATTTATCCATTATCATTTTTATTAAATTTGGGAAGACACAGAAAGATTACAAATTTCAGCTCATGATGGTGTTTGCAGGTTGGTGAGCTTAAGGTTGTACTTTCAAGGAAAATAATGTATGAGCAGGGTCGCATTATCAAGGATAATCAGTATACTAAGTAGAGTTTACTCTACTGATCACATTATATCACTGATAGTCAAATGTTTAAAATCGCAGAAATAGCTTTAAAAAGGTCATATTCGTTATATCAGGCACACTTCAAGTCTAAAAGCGAAACGATTACTCAACGTTCTGTCTTATTGATGAACATGAGTTGACAAAATCGGCCTAAACTCAAAGTCAGTTAAAAAGTGATCTTTCTAAGAAAAATAAATTTAAAATCCAGCAGTCTTATCTTAAGGACTGTACCTGTTGAGGCCAGCTTATCTCTTTGTTTTGACGCATGCCAAAAACTATTGAATGCAGGTGGCTCTCCTAAGACTAAAAATAGCACCTTAGACTTTCTAAGCTTTTTATTTCTAGTTTTTCTATCTCTACATAATGTTGTAAGTCACAATTGTTTCCTTCAATTATAGCGACTTTTTTCAAGCTGTTATGCAGGAAATTGTATTTGAAAGGAATTGAGCAATTCAGTTAATGCAAATTTAACATGTTTTAATGAAATTCTGTATCTACTCCACTTTGCGTGGAAGAGATTAAAAATACCAAGATTTTCCTATAAAAATCATTCAGATCGTAGTTTATTGAATAATCCATAGAGCACTCTGGTTACATTTTTTTTTCTATCCTTCACAGCATGTAACTTCACTTGATACTATAACATAGTTGCACCATAATCTTCAATCTTTAGTTCTTAGTTTCGACATAGTAGATCTTAGGAGAAAGATATCAACTAAACAACTAAGAATTTGTATAGAAGATTTGATATCTAGCGAAAATGACTTTTATGAAATAAAGATTAACAGCTTATTCTCAAATTTTGTTTGGTTTCACACTTATTTGGAATTGTTTATGTGTTTTTTTTTTTTTAATGTTTTGGGAGTTAGTTTCGTTGGTGTTTTTTTTTTAATCATAATCATTATTAGACTAATCTTTGTTTTAGGGCATTTGTGTCACTCACTTAATTTTAGATCGTAACACAAGAATACCTATTTCCTTATTTATATTCTAAGCATTTCCATTACAGAACAAGCACTCTCAGGTTTGGAGAAAACATCTTTTTGGAGAAATTTTGTCATTTATTATTTAGGGAGTTTTGTATTGGTCATGAACGTCCTTAATGCACTGCATTGTTTTTTTCGAAAGCAGGCTGAAAATAGTTTTATTTTTTCTTTAATTGATGTAGGTAGAAGGGAAAAAGAAGTACCTCAACCCAAAAAAGTACAAAAGTAATCTATTTCATCATGTTTGCACTGTTAATTTTTTTACGATAACTGTAATTACGATAATTGGAAAATGGAAAGACTCAAATTTTAATCTCCTCTTAAATTACGATTTCGTTCAGTTTATCTCCCTGCTGGAGAAAGAGCAGAGAGTGCATTCTACGGAGCTGGTTTTTTTTCTTAATTTTAAGTCTTTGGAAGGGCTCGTCTCTGATAAAAACTTGGACATTTTTGGGAAAACAATTTTATTTTTCGGAATAAAATATTTGAAATGCCCAAGGCACATACAGAAGAATGAACAAAAGCCGATTCCGCTCTATGTCAAATATTTTAAGTTTAAACTTTAATGTTTGAATAGTTTGTAAAAAAAAAAAAGGGGGAAAATGACGAACCAACAAGGTATAACTCGCTGATGGTACGCTTTGTACGCTTTATCTAACCTCAACTGAACTTGCGATACATTTTCCAATAAATGCTTAACTATACAGAACATTCACTCGGTATTGCAAAAAAATTTGGTTTTCTCACTATCTCCCTTAAAAGTGCGTCACATCCAGTCCTTGGTAATGCTAGACCCGGGAATGTGACTTTTCATGTCTCGCTGTTCGTTTTGTTTGTTTCTGACCCCTTCTGGAAACAGTCAAAAATATTCACATAAGCCTCATTGTCGTAGCATTTCGACCTTGGTTTTGTACGAGTCAGATCTTTGGAGCTTCTCGGTGAAATTGTATATTTGGTGTGTGTTGGTTGAGGGTAAACTTTTCCTTTGCTATTTCTCCCTTTACGTTGCTGGGAGCTTTCATGTCGGACTGTAGTGATTGCCATGATGGCTGACGAGGGTTCGTCCGGCGGGAAACCACACGAAACAATTGCAT
Source organism: Stylophora pistillata (assembly GCF_964205215.1). Classification (NCBI taxonomy): domain Eukaryota; kingdom Metazoa; phylum Cnidaria; class Anthozoa; order Scleractinia; family Pocilloporidae; genus Stylophora; species Stylophora pistillata. Next base: position 10,747,299 of record NC_142525.1, read on the forward strand.
CACCAGGACACTTATAAAGCGTTGGATCAGAGATGGATCTTCCAAGAGCCGCTTTAGGTTTCTCGTCAACTTCTCCGGCGATATCAGTGGAGGAGAATGTTTTCTGTATTGAGCTACTTGTTTTCCCGTTGTGTGTTCGTAGCTCTTTTGATGCAGTGCTGGAGTCATTTTTCTTAGAGGATTGTGTGGCATCAGCGAATTGCTGGTTATTCGCTGATGTTCTCATCCCCAACAACTCTTGAACGGCGTTTCGAAAACGACGATCCCTGTAGAAGTACAAGACAGGAGTTATTATAGAGTTGAACTGCACGAAAACCTCTGATAACCGGAATGTGGAGTTCATGCGAAAAACGGGGGAAAAGTTACCCAACGTGGCAATGACGACCGAAGGAACAAACGGAATCAGAAGTCCAGCTGTTAATAAACCAGTTGTCTTAGCAACTTTAGATTCAAGTTTGGCTTTCATCATGCTAGTAACCTGGCTAGTTTGGTTTTGCTTTCGCTTCCGAAGTCCGAGGAAAATCATGATGTAAAAATATGCGATGGCGAACAAACAAGTTACAACCAGAATGATTTCAAGTTCAAGCCATCGATCAACAATTTTTCGGTCCACACCAATGATGATCATCGCAACGGTTGGAATCTGTTTGAGGATTGCCAACAGCCAAGCAGTGGCTCCGAGAATTTTAAGGAGACGTTTGGTTACTTTGTTTCTGTAATCCGTCCAACATTTTATGGCCATGTGTCTCTCCCATCCTATGGCTGTTAAGTGATATAACGAAGAATTGGACATCAAGAAGATCAAGCATTTGTTTACAACTGAATCGAACGTGCACACATGCTTGACTGAAACCTGGGTAAGCATTAGAACATCGACTATGGCAGACATTGGCATAGTTATAGCTCCTGTTGCGAGATCAGTAACAGCCATGCTTCTCAGCAAAATATTGGAGAGTTTTTGCAGTTCTCTGCTTTTCGTCAAAGCGACAATCACCAAAATGTTTAGGAGAGTGGCGATAGGGGCAGCAATAAATATCATGACATTTAAAATCCACGGTAACGTTGTATCAGTGAAATCCCAGATGAGGTACGGAAGTTTTTGGCAGAAGTACAACGAACTGTTGGCAGAGGTGAAATTATAATTCACTGTTGTGTTATTTGCCGCCATGCCGTGACCTGGTGCCACATAAAGGAGCGTTTAGCTCCTGAGCTTTTTTGTTTTTCTAAGTTTTTTAAAACTTTTCCTCTGGTGATTTAGTTCTTTCCTTTCCGCTCCAGTTTCCTTCGCGATGTTTTTGACAGAAAGATGACACCAAATTCGACGCTTTTTTCTTTTCACAGTTCAGTAATTATCTGTAAAGGTACAGAACAGGATGCACGAATGAGGCCAGTGTCGAAAGGCCTTAAATTCTATTTCAATAGGACATTGCTATATGTTTTTTCTTTTTTTTCCTTTTAAAATTGATAAAATGATTGGAAAGCTTATGGCATCAATTAGAGCCGATCGGGGCCTCTTAATGGGTTTGAAACGTTACTAATGACGCTATTGAAAGTGTTTGAAAAGAGTTTGTAAGGAATTAAGTTGCAACTGTCTAATTGCTCTCGATCTTACTTTAAACGGCGTTTTCTAAGGCCATTAGATTAAACCTATTTAAGCTCACATTTATTGGACAAAGCTTTCTATGTTTTCTTTCGCGCAGATAATTTTAAGTTTGGAAATTTTTGTCGTTCGTAAACTTAACCTTCGACGCAGGTTACTTACCAGTATATTCGCAAACAGTTTCATTTTGTCTCGTTTAAGTGTTTTTCGTGATTTTACAGCGAACGAAGGATAGTGGCTATATCTTAACGCAATTTTATTTCAAAGATGTAATTTGATTCTGTCGCGATTAAGCTTTAGAAAAAATACCTATGAATTAGATTTTCTCTTCAGGCTGCGGTCTAAAAGGCTGACTTCTAAAGAATATCAATCCACTTAGCAGGGTAAATTTGATTTAGCTAACAAAGTAATCCACCCATGCATTGGTTTTGCTCTACTAGCTTTGTGATTGGTTTAGTAAACGCGGCCCTCATAAGTAATAAAGGTATAGAACTAAACCAGCTGCTACTTGGACAGGGTGATTTTTCTTTCTCTCAAGGCGATTTACATGTTTTTGCACTGTTTTCTTATTGGTCGCTTTTAATATCTTCCTTTGATCTCATTGGTCTCTGTGATTATTCAGATCTCAGTGTTACGAAACTTAACCGGAAAACGCTCCATTCTATCGTTAAGGTCTACCTTGAGGTGAATTTACGTGGCTCTTTATAAAACAAAAATAAAAATCAAACTAAACTAGGGGCCATGATAATTTGGTAATTGATAATTTTACTGGGTTGATAATGTGAATTGGTCGCCTCAAAGAATTTAACAATCAACTCTGTTCATAAGACCAAATTATCATGAAATACCCCCCGCAGAGGCAACACCACAGTTTCTTTAGAAAATCACCCCCCTTCATTCATTTGAAGGCCATATTCATTAAAAAAGTGCAATTTTTCGCTGGGACTTTCGATGAAGAAACCTCCTCTTAAAAAGAATTCTTTTGTTTTGTTTTGTTTTGTTTTGTTTTCTTTTTTCGTTTTAGTCGCCTACAGGTGCTATTGTGCACCCAACACCCCATAAGTCACATTTTTTTCTGAACTGTAATCTGATTTCCTTTTCAGCTCTCAGTAAATAGCTTATCAACCACAAAATCATGGGAATCTCTACTGTTTATCAAATCCTCGATGAAGTGTGGGTAAACATTTATAGACACAATAGCTGACCTGATGGCCGAGGTTACCCATAAATCGGCTGTTAATGTGTTAGTTATGTCCTTGCCGAAAAGGCTAATGTTATGGGGCTAATGAATTGAGATTATGAACCAGTAACGTGTTTGTCTTATATGATTTACCAATCGGGGGCTGAAGTTCAAATTTAAAATGCATTTGTTTTCACCGTTTCAGAGAAAATAAGTACGAAGGCCTAAAATATGAAAAACAAAAACAAACAAAGCTTTCGCTAGAATTGTTGTTCCGTGGGGTTGAGCTTAAAATTCTAATCATCGACACCGATTCTCCGTCATAGGAAAAACCTTAACAAAAAGGAATTGATTACTTAGTCCCATTGACATCACGATTAAACTACCATAAGAAAATAAAACAAACATCAATTAGGGCTCAGAAGCTAGAAAGAGACATCGGCTCTAAATTTTATTCGTATCAGATTTTTTTTATTGTTTTTGCAGCCTTCCCTGATATCCAGAATTTGCCAGTCTTTTTCATTATTGACTGAAACCTTTCTCAAGAAGCCATCTGCTCACTAACAATAGATGCAGTAAAAAAATTATAAATGAACTGAACTGATAACCGACTGAACCTTCCGATTGACAGCCTTTCTTACCATGCTTCAATAAGCGTTCACTCGCAGCAAACAACAAACAAAGTCAGTGATAATCCGGCGAAAAACAGTTCCAACCTTAGTATGTGTACTTTTATGCACGCACGAATATGCCTATCTTATGATTAAATTTTTTTGTTTTTGTTATTACCGACTCACTGCAAGTTAATCGATTACATGTCTTTCCACTTTTACCTAGTCTTTGTAAATCACTTCATGTGCAATTCTTCTACTGCAAATTATTAAGCAGAAAGCGAAATATTCGGCTTTTGAATAAAGCAACGATGATAATTAAAATCAAATGCAATTTGTTCATCACAAGACTCCCAGCTGCTTTATAAACAATGTTAGTTGCACACCATCGTTATTGTAATTAAGTCGGAGCATCAAGCCATCAAGCAAATCTTGAACTTGTGATCATGATCGTGCGAAACGTGTTATCAGGATGATTAGAAAGTTTACATGTGATGTTAATACCGGTTCTATTTTCATGAGACTTTCCGAAATTTCCCATTAACATTCATTTGGCACAGCTAGCTCAGTTCATGTTGTCATCGAAAAAATCTATTCTCCCTCAAAAATTTGAAAATGTCTACCTGAGTAACAACCAAACCCATAGCTACAGTACAAGGCACCCAAACTCCTTTTGTCTACCATTATATAGGACAAATATTCGGCAATTTTCCGTTTCCCATGAAGGTTCAAAGCTTTTTAGCTCCATCACACTTGAAATCACTAGCCCTTTATCTCTAACATCTTGTGGTAAAAAACTGAATAGATAAATACAATGAAATACAAAATATCTATCATCAACAATCATAAACTCTGCTATTTAATATTTTATCAAAAGGCTGTCCGGCCCCGCTTGCGCAATCCCACAGAAAACCACAGTGAAAGCTGACTTGTGCTGGGCTGGATGTGAGCCAAGCAGGAAATAACTGCCCAGCCCTGCTGTCCACACGTCGCTTTGTTACAAAAAGATTTAAGGACAACAGAAACGAGGAAAGAAAGCTGCGGTTTATAAAGAATTGTGAGTTTCTTGTTTTGACTCGAAAAAATAAATGAAAAGTCTTAATTGTATCACTTTTAAGCCCTCATTTGGCTGCGCGTGCCTGTCTATCGCGTTCTGTTTAAGTTGAAATTCTCAACACTTAGTGGTCATACGATAAGATATACTTATTGACAAAGTTTGGTCGTACCGGACGGGTAAATACATAGTATGGCTTGTCAACACCTTTTTTTCTATATCGATCTAGATATTTTACTTTTATTTTGAACAGATGGCGAGTAACGGAATAGCAAACCGTAATTCAGCACAAAGATTCTTCGCAGAACTATTCAGAGTTTGCAGATTTTTTTTTAATTCTTCCAGATCACAAAGAGGGAAAAAATATTATTTCATTCAAGTTTTTTTCGCAAACTAGAAGAGAAAATATCTGTTGTTTTTTTCCGGATTTCATTTGACAAATCATTTGTGTACGGCAGATGCTTCAAAAGCTTTCAGGGAATAGTAACAGAAATAAGGCATCTTCTAATTTTGCTGCCTGGATTTTACATAAGGTTAGAGCTTTCTGAAGATATCAGTAAGTAAAGAATCTGAACTCTTGCTTTTTCCAAAGTAAAATTTGAGAGGAGCAAAAAAGGAAGGTTTTTGGTTTACTTAATCTGGTATCCGCTTAATGAAGTTTGTTCCCTTCTAAATTCCTGGATGTAGCGCGGTGGCAAGTTTTACTCTCCCAACTGATCACAACGTATTAATTTAATTTTAACATTAGCTTTAACTTTATTTAAAGAGAGAGGTGCAATAACCTGCAACGGTTTTCTAACCTGCGGCCCTCATCAAATAATCCCAACCCATCCCACCCCAGGGGAGGACATCCATCACACAGTAATCTCGTGCGTGGGAAATTAACGTCTCCTACCCCTAACCCTGCAGGAGACGGGATCGCCATTTATTCGTCCCTATCCGAGAAGACTAGAATATCTGACCATTTCTTGATGTTAGAGAAAGGTAGCACATTCTTCTCAATTATTTTAAGATCTTGAGTGTTGGTCCGGCCGGGACTCGAACCATCGACCTCCCGTTACTAACTGAGTCAACTGGGAGGCGATCTTCGTTGGCTAATGCTTAGAATTTGATTGTAACTTTCAGAAAGTTTCACCTCGGTAAGACAGTAATAAGGTGTAGAGATATTGCCATTTTGAGTCATTGGGATTGACATGGGAGTGCCTTCCTCTTGGCTGATGTAGGTTCAGTCTAGATCTAATTTTTTCGTAAATTTGGGAATGATCTCAAGGTTTTAAGAGTTGATTAATCTATTATCAAGAGGTACCTTGCAGGAGCCAGCGCAGCATAACACTGGAACCTTAAATTCCTATGTAAATTTGACCGGAATGTACATGTAATTTTCCAAGGATTTAAGCAATTCTTTTTGCATCCTTCCACGAGAAAAAAGGAAAGGTTTCTTAATTTTTACCCCTATGTAAACTTTCAGGAGACCTTTACCCACTCAAAACGGTTTCCATTCAATGATGATTTGTTATTCTTCTGTATTTCTCCGCTCTTCACACGTACTCCTGTGCATAATCCTTTATGCATCCTTCCTTTTCGTGACGTAAAATTGGTTCTCTTTAATTTTACCTTTTCATGACATATTTGCTCTCCACAAAAAGCGCCCCTCGGTGCTTTGCGATTCATATCCTCGCTCCTTTGCAATCGGTAATTCTTGACTTAATCCTCACTTCCCACTTTCACGAAATATATTCACTCGGAGGGAAATGTATGATAATGATTTTTCGTCCCCATATTTGCAGTTTATGTACTTCTTTGTTGTATGCAAATGCTGTTCATTCCCTCTGACGAAGGGGTAACAACCGAAAACTAAGCTTTGAAACTCTTTATAATTACGGTGGCAATTTACATCTTCAACTCATTTGATAAACCAAAATTGCCTTCTTCTTCACGAGGGATTGTTTTTCGCCAGGGTTTTTTCGAAATTGAGCGACAGTAAAACGACTTTATCCGAAAATAATTTTCGATAACCGTCGAAAAAAAAAAGAAAAAAAAAAAAGAAAAGTTACCAAGAATTGGCAGAAATAATTTTGCTTCTGAATGTTTACAATTTGTGTTCACCTGCTCACTTACGTTTAGGAAAAGAAGATAGTTTGGGTGTGATCATTGCGGAAAACAAATTATGTAAATAAGGAACGTTTGTGATGAATATAGACACTATCCATATCACATCAAGTCGTTGAAGCAAAGTGGGTTCGCCCCCACTTATACCAGTTTTATGGCATGGATGGAACTACTGAGAAGACTATTCAAGACCGACCAATTTAATTCTGGAATGATTACATGTTTTGGTTGAATGATCGCAATTTAGTTTCTTATTGGATTTGTTGGAAATTTTACTCCATAAACTGGGTGAAAAGGCCTCACCAAAGTTGTAGAGGTCATATCATTATATTGATTATAGTAAACTGCATTTAGAATGTAGTCAAGATTCCTGACTCGTTGATTAGTACGCTCATCAGCTTTTTTGGCGCAGGTCGCTGAGAAAAACAGCACGAAGGGGTATGTTTACAAAACTGTTGGTGTTTTATTATTAAAACAAGGGTGATTGGCAAATAGCCCTATAACGAACTGAAGTACATAACTACGGTCATTTCTCATGTTAATGAGCTCGGCTTTAGAGTGTTCTTTTGTAGGCTCCAGGTAAGTTTTTGATTAAGTATAACCTGTGCTGTTTATCAGAAATTTAAGTGCTTTTAACTGAATTTCTAACTTCTATTGACGCGTTTTGAAGGAATGGCCTTGATTAAGCTTCTACGTGGCCTAGACTCGCAAAGAAGACAAGCTTTATGTCTGCAGTAAATAAATTATGTGCTTTGTAGAGGCCATTTTGAAAAACCGAAACCCTGCTGTCAATATGAGGCCTGGAAGATCAGTTGGTAGTGGCAGCCAACCACTGTTTGGATGGCACGGGTCCAATCGAGATTGGTTGAATTCTGAAGTTTCTTTACCGACTTCAAGTCGGTTTTTCTGCATTGGCTCAATTGGCTCAATTTTATTCAAGGCGCGTCATAAGGAGTGTTTGCGCTTTTGAATATGCGCTTTTGAATATTTTATTGGAAAAGCGCAATACAAATAATAAATAAATGTTGTTATTGTTATTGCTGTTGTAATTTTATTACAAATCTTCTCGCAGCTTTCGACAAACGAGAGGGAATGGGAAAAAGGAAGAAACCCACTTTCCTTCTTTCGCGCTCCTCTCTCCCAACTTCCCGCCTGCTTTACAGCAGAGCAGAGCACATTACAGCAGAGGTCTTTTTATTACTGTAGGGTAAATGTAGTAAAAGCAAAACTTATTTTAATTTCCTTGACAAACGCTACGTATATGAAGCCTATTTTTACTAACTATGGCCAGCCTCTGACAGAGACTTTACCGGGTTGGTGCGGTCCTCTTGCAAGATTCCTCTCAAGATCACGGCCTGATACAAAGGTACGGTTTCAAATTCGGGCAGAGGGGATTTCTAGATTAATGAATTTTTAATCGTTTGTCTCACGATGTAAGAGTCCGCATGCTAATCAATTGTGAATTGGTCGCAACGTTTCGACTGCTACACTGCTAGTCTTTGTCAGGCGACGAGGTCAAAGGTTTATACTTGTCACTTTTTATAGCACCTTGGATCGTTGTTATCGCTTTTAAATTCTTTAGTTCCTCCTCTAGTTTAGTGCCATGTTTCTTTGGTTCACACTCGAGACTTACAAAGTGACAAGTGCGGACGTTTCTCAGCTCTGTCACCCAGGCACCCAGGAGCATCAATTAGTGCTAGTTAACTGTTATTATTGAACCTGGAGAAATGCAGAGAAGAAGGGGGGGGGGGGGTTAACCTGCGATTTGCTGGGATTTCATCCAGGGGAAGTAGACGTCCTCTCAGGGACGATGTACGGTTCTTACATGCAACTTACATCCACAATGAAAGGTTACCCGGCTAAGCTTTTACTGGTTTTGTTTTAATGTAGACAGAAACCGTGGCAACAGATAGCGACGAAGACATGCTCAATATAAATGGACAACTGAGTTTTACCAGCGAAGTAATGGTCAGACCTGCAAGCGGCAGTGTGAACAGCGGTGAGCCACCTGACCAGATGAGGGAAGGCGACCTGGGACTAGGTGCTGAGCAAATGACAACCAGGGCATGAATAATTTTATCAAACAAAAGGTTTCTGTAAGTGCTTGACTATAACAACAAAAGTTTACCCACTTGGAGTAAAAAACAACAGTCAATCGCCAAGTTTCAGCCTCAGATGAGTGCTTATCAATTAGCCTATAACTTAGAAAAAAACTGCTTCTCTTGGTGAAATATGACTACGTCTAGGAAAAACGTGTTTTTTTTTTTTAATTGCCGTTAAAACTGGAATTACCTCTGGTATACTTAGCCGCGTAGGCTTATGCTGTTTATTTTGCTTCTCACCCACTGAAAATGTCGGGATCCTACAGTCTAACGTTTATAGCCTCCCATGTAGTATTCTTAGGAAGTCGCTACACTTCTTAGTCACAAAAGAATCGTATTTCTTGCCGTTTTGTTGCTAGATCCATGCGTTTCCTATTGGCCATTTTCGATATATTGAGATTCTATCACGGCTCCGAGACTTGGGGGAATTTAACAAAAAAAATAGTCCTTCTTCCCTCGATCTCGATGTGATTTTTTTTGTTTTATTCCCCCAAGCCTCGGAGCCAGTGAATTTTAGTATGCCGAAAATGGTCTCTCATTTCCAGTTTCTCATTTTTTCAAGCCATTTACCATTGAAGCGGCGTGAACGATGCCCGGTTCACGAACGGTTTAGATTTCAGATCTTAAGAAAGCAATTTTTACTGGCCGGGTTGCTGTTATAGAATGTCGGTTGCAGGCTCGCAAGTAACTGTTCAGGGCTACGTAACGCGTTGGAATGGACGTGCAATGAATTTGCAAATGGCGACTTCAGAGGGAGCTTAAAAACCGTCAAGTATTTACAATTTTTGTCCCCTTAATGGGATTCATAATTTTGAAGTAGTCTTTCCTCTCGTAACAATTTATTAGAGAGGAGTAATATTAAATGGCTGATCGTTTGAAAACATGTTTAACTCAGTCCCAACAGGGACACGAAATTTCTTGCAAAGTCTGTTAATTTACTGATAAAAATAAAGATGAGATAGGAATTAAATTTAATTTCAATTACATCATTGATAGTCAAATTTCTTATGATACCAGAAATTGCTTATGAAGGTGATATTTGTCATATGGGGAACACTTCATGTCTAAAAGCAAATCGACTACTCAACCTTCTGACTTTACTAATTAATATAAAGCGACAAAACTGGGATAAGCTCTCAAAGTCATAGTTAAAAAGTGATCTCTCTGAGAAAAAAATTAATTTAAAATTGAACATCTTATTTTAAAGATTGTACCTGTTGAGACTAGCTTGTCTATTTGTTTTGAATCATGTCTAAAAATGTTGAACGTAGGTGATAACTCCTTAAACTTAGTAAGCTTTTTATTTCTAGTTTTTCTATCTGTACATAAGGTCATAGGTCACAATTGTTTTCCTTCAAGTAGAGCAATTTTTTCTAGCTGTTATGCGAGAAATTGTATTTGAAAGGAATTAAGTCATTCAGTTGATGTAAATTTAACGTGATTTTAATGAAATTCTCTATTTACACCACTTTGCCTGGAGGAAGTTAAAACATAAGAAGATTTTCCTATTAAAAATCGCTCAGATTGTAATGAATAGAATAATCCATAGAACACTCTCGTCATACTTTTTTTTTCTATCGTTCACGGCATATCGGTACTATTACGTGATAGCACCTTCATCTTCAATATTTAGTTCTTTGTCTCAAGACATTAGATCTTAAGAGAAAGATATCAACTAAGCCACCAATAATTTGTATGAGAGATTTGATATCTTGCGAAAATGTATTTTTCTCAAATAAAGAGTAATAGCTTATTATCAGACTTTGTTCGGTTTCACATTTACTTGGAATTGTTTATGGTTTTTTCTATTGTTTTGGGAGTTATTTTTCCGTGGTTTTTTTTTTTTAATCATTATTGTTATTTGACTAGTGTTTCTTTTAGCGCATTTGTGTCACTCACTCAATTTTAGATCGTAACACAAGAAGAAATGTTTCCTTGTTTATATTCCGAGCATTTCCATTGTAGAACGAGCACTCAGGTTTGGAGAAAACATCATTTTGGAGAAATATTGTCATTTATTATTTAGGGAGTTTTGTATTGGTCATGAACGTCCTTAATGCACTACATTGTTTTTTTCGAAAGCAGGTTGAAAACAGTTTGATATTTTCTTTAATTGATCTAGGTGGAAGGGAAAAAGAAGTGCCCCTATCCATAAAAGTACAAAAACTAATCTATTTTATCATGTTTGCACTGTTAATTTTTTTACGATAACTGTAATTACGATAATTGGAAAATGAAGTCTCATTTTTTAATGTCCTCTTCAGCTACGATTTCCTTCAGTTTATCTCCCTGCAGGAGAAAAAAGAGAGGAAGCATTCTACAGGGCTCCCTTTTTTTTTCTTTTTTCTTAATTTTAAGTCTTTGGAAGGGCTCGTCTCTGATAAAAACTTGGACATTTTTTCTTAATTTTAAGTCTTTGGAAGGGCTCGTCTCTGATAAAAACTTGGCCATTTTTGGGAAAACAATTTGATTTTTCGGAATGAACTATTTGAAATGTCAAGGCACATCAAGAAAAAATAAACAAAAGCCGATTCAGCTCTATGTTAAATATCTTAAGATTAAACTTTAATGGTTGAATAGTTTGTAAAAAAAAAAAGAAGAAATAAAAACAGAGATGACGAATCAACAAGGTGTAACTCGCTGATGATACACTTTATCTAACCTCAAACTTGCAATAGAAATTTCACCTAGTATTGCAAAAAAATTTGGTTTTCTCACTACCTCCCTTAAAACTGTGTCACATCAAGTCGTTGGTAATGTTAGACCTTGGAATAGGACATTTCATGTCTCACTGTTCATTTTGTTTGTTTCTTGCCAATTTGGAAATAGTCAGAAATATTTAATTACATAAGCCTCATTCGTATATGAGCACGATCCTTCGCAGTAAAGCACTATTTGAGCAATAGTGAAAATCAGACCTGAAAAAAATTTCAGGCCTGATTGTCGCAGGATTTCGACCTTGGTTTTGTACGAGTCAGATCTGTGGAGCTTCTCGGTGAAATTGTTTATTTGGTGTGTGTTGGTAGAGGGTAAACCTTTCCTTTACTACTACTCCCTTTACGTTGCTGGGAACTTTTATGTTGGACTGTTGTGATTGCCGTGATGGCTGACGAGGGTTCGTCCGGCGGGGAACCGCATGAAACAACTGAATCACGAGGACACTGATAAAGCGTTGGATCAGAGATGGATCTTCCAAGAGCCGCTTTAGGTCCCTCGTCAACTTTTCCGGCGATGTCAGTGGAGAAGAATGTTTTCTGTATCGAGCTAATTGTTTTCCCGTTGCGTCCTGGTAGCTCTTTTGATGCAGTGCTGAAGTCGTTTTTCTTAGAGGATTGTGCGGCATCAACGGATTGCTGGTTATTCCTTGATGTTTTCATCCCCAACAACCCTTGAACGGCGTTTCGAAAACGACGATCTCTGTAGAAGTACAAGACAGGAGTTATTATAGAATTGAACTGCACGAAAACCTCTGATAGCCGGATTGGGGAGTTCATGCGAAAAGCGGGGAAAAAGTTACCCAACGCGACAATGACGATTGAAGGAACAAACGAAATCAGAAGTCCAGCTGTTAATAAACCAGTTGTCTTCGCAACTTTAGATTCGAGTTTTGCTTTTATCATGCTAGTAACCTGGCTAGTTTGGTTTTGCTTTCGCTTCCGAAGTCCGAGGAACACCATGATGTAAAAATATGCGATGGCGAACAAACAAGTCACAACCAGAATGATTTCAAGTTCAAACCATCGATCAACAATTTTTCGGTCCACACCAATGATGATCATCGCAACGGTTGGAATCTGTTTAAGGATTGCCAACAGCCAAGCAGTGGCTCCGAGTATTTTAAGGAGACGTTTGGTTACTTTGTTTCTGTAGTCCGTCCAACATTTTATGGCCATGTATCTCTCCCAAGCAATGGCTGTTAAGTGATATAACGAAGAACTGGACATCAAGAACATCAAGCCTTTGTTTACAAATGAATCGAACGTGCACACATGCTTCACTGAAACCTGGGTAAGCATTAGGACATCGACTATGGCAGACATTGGCATAGTTATAGCTCCTGTTGCAAGATCAGTAACGGCCATGCTTCTCAGCAAAATATTGGAGAGTTTTTGCAGTTCTCTGCTTTTCGTCAAGGCGACAATCACCAAAATGTTTAGGAGAGTGGCGATAGGGGCAGCAATGAATATGATGACATCTAAAATCCACGGTAACGTTGTATCGGTGAAATCCCAGATGAGGTACGGAAATTTTTGGCAAAAGTACAACGAACTGTTGGCAGAGGTGGAATCGTAACTGACTGTTGTGTTATTTGCCGCCATACCGTGACCTGGTGTCACATAAAGGAGCGTTTAGCTCCTGAGCTGTTTTTGTTTATCCAAGTTTTTGAAACATTTCCTCTAATGATTTAGTTCTTTCCTTTCCGCTCCAGTTTTCTTCGCGATGTTTTTGACGGCAAGATAACACCAAATTCGACGCTTTTTTCTTTTCGTAGTTCAGTAATTATCTGTAAAGGTACAGAACAGGATGCGTGAATGAGGCAAGTGTCGAAAGGCCTCAACTTTTATTTCAATAGGACATTAGCTATATTTTCTTTCTTTTTTTTCCTTTTAAAATTGATGAAATGTTTGGAAAGCTTATGGCATGGATTAGAGCCGATGGGTGCCCCTTAATGGGTTTGAAACGTTACTAATCTCGCTATTGGAAGTGTTTGAAAAGAGGTTGTAAGGAGTTAAGTTGCAACTGTCTAATTGTTCTCGATCTTACTTTAGACAGCGTTTTTTAAGACCATTAGATTGAACCTATCTAAGCTCACATTTATTGGACAAAGCTTTCTATATTTTAAATTTTGCTATATTTTATATTTTGCAGACAATTTTAAGGTTGGAAATATTTGCCGTTCGTAAATTTAACCTTCTATGTAGGCTACTGACCAGTATATTCGTAAAAAAATTCATTTTGTCTCGTTTAAGCGTTTTTTGGTGATTTTACAGCGAACGAAGGATGGTGGCTATATCTTAACGAAATTTTGTTTCAAAGATGTAATTTGATTCTGTCGCAAAGCTGTAGAAAATGTACCTATGAATTAGATTTTCTCTTCAGGCTGCAGCTTAAAAGGCTGATTTCTAAAGAATATCAATCCACTTACCAGGGTAAATTTAATTTAGCCCACAAAGTAATCCACCCTTGCATTGGTTTTGCTCTACTAGCTTTGTGATTGGTTTAGTGATCTCGCGGCCCTCATAAGTAATAAAAGTATAGAACTAAACCAGCTGCTACTTGGACACGGTGTATGTTTTTTTCTCTCAGGGCGATTTACATGTTTTAGCACTGTTTTCTCATTGGTCGCATTTAATGTCTTCCTTTGATCTCATTGGTCTCTGTGATTATTCAGATCTCAGTGTTACGAAAATTAACCGGATAACGTTCCATTTTATCGTTAACGCCTACCTTGAGGTGAATTTACGTGGCTCTTTATAAAACAAAAATCAAACCAAACTTGGGGCCATAATGATTTCGTAATTGATAATTTTACTGAGTTGATAATGTGAATAGGTCGCCTTAAAGAATTTAACAATCAACTCTGTTAATAAGACCAAATTATCTTGAAATACCCCCCGCAGAGGCAGCACCACAGTTTCTTTAGAAAATCACCCCCTTCATTCATTTGAAGGCCATAATCATTAAAAAAGCCCAATTTTTCAGTGGGACGTACGATAAAGAAACCTTTTCATAAAAAGAAGTCTTTTTTTTGTTTGTTTGTTTTTGTTTTTTTTCGGTTTAGTCGCCTGCAGGTGCTATTGTGCACCCAACACCCCGTAAGTGACATTTTTTTCTGAACTGTAATCTGGATTCCTTTTCAGCTCTCAGTAAATAGCTTATCAACCACAAAATCAAGGGAATCTCTATACTGTTTATCAAATCCTAGATGAAGTCTGGGCAAACATTTAAAGACACAATAGCTGATCTGATGGCCGACGGTTACCCATAAAGCGGTTGTTATGTGTTCGTTGTGTCCTTGCCGAAAAGGGCAATGTTACGGGGCTACTGAATTGAGATTCTGAACCAGCAATGTGTTCGTCTTATATGATTTACCAATCGGGGGCGGAAGTTCAAATTTAAAATGCTCTTGTTTTCACCGTTTAAGAGAAAATAAGTACGAAGGCCTAAAATATGAAAAACAAAAACAAACAAAGCTTTTGCCGCAATTGTTGTTCCGTGGGGTTGAGCTTAAAATTCTAATCATCGACACCAATTGTCCGTCATAGGAAAAAACTTAACGAAAAGGAATTGATTACTTGCTTTCCCATTGACATCACGATTAAACTACCATAAGAAAATAAAACAAACATCAATTAGGGCTCAGAAGCTAGCAAGAGACATGGGCTCTAAATTTTATTCCTATCAGATTTTTCCTCATTGGTTTTGCAGCCTTTCCTGATATCCAGAATTTGCCAGTATTTTTCATTATTGACTGAAACCTTTCTCAAGAAGCCATCTGTTCACCAACAATAGATGCAGTAAAATAATTATGAATTAACTGAACTGATGATCGACTGAACCTTCCGATTGACAACCTTTCTTACCATGCTTCAATAAGCGTTCACTCGCAGCAAACAGCAAACAACGTCAGTGATGAGACGGCGAAAAACAGTTCCAACCTTAGTATGTGTACTTTTATCCACGCACGGATGTGCCTATCTTATGATTAAACATTTTCTTTTTTCTTATTACCGACTCACTGTAAGTTAATCGATTACATGTCTGGCCACTTTTACCCAGTCTTTGTAAATCACTTCATATGCAATTCTTCTACCGCAAATTGATAAGCAGAAAGCGAAATATTCGGCTTTTGAATAAAGCAACGATGGCAATTAAAATCAAATGCAATTTGTTCATCACAAGACTCCCAGCTGCTTTATAAACAATGTTAGTCCCACACAATCGTTATTGTAATTTAGTTGGAGTATCAAGCCATTAAGCAAATCTTGAATTTGTGATCGTGCGAAAAGTGTTATCAGGATGATTAGAAAGTGTGCATGTGATGTTAATACCGGTTCTATTTTCAAGAGACTTTCCGAAATTTCACATTAACATTCATTTGGCACAGCTAGGTCAGTTGATGTTCTCATCGAAAAAATCTATTCTCCCTCAAAAATTTGAAGATGTTTACACGAGTAACAACCAAATCCGTAGCTAGAGTACAAGGCACGCAAAGTCCTTTTGTCTACCATTATGTAGAACAAATATTCGGCAATTTTCCGTTTCCCATCAAGGTTCAAAGCTTTTTAGCTCTGTCACACCTGAAATCACTGGCCATTCATCTCTAACATCCGTGGCAAAAAATTAAATAGATAAATACAATAAGATAAAAAAAAAAAACTATCAACAACAATTATGAACTCTGCTATTTAATATTTTATCAAAATGCCGTCCGGCCCCGCTTGCGCAATCCTACAGAAAACCACAGTGAAAGCTGACTTGTGCTGGTCCGGACGTGAGCCAAGCAGAAAATAACTGCCAGGCCCTCCTGCCCACACGTCGATTTGTTGCAAAAAATTTAAAGGAAAACAGAAATGAGGAAAAAAAGCTGCGCTTTCTGAGGAATTAAGAGTTTCTTGTTTTGACTCGAAAAAATAAAAGGAAAGTCTTAATTGTATCATTTTTAAGCGCTCATTTGGCTGCGCGTGCGTGTCTATCGCATCCTATTTATGTTAGATTTTCAACACTTAGTGGTCATATGATAAGATACTTACTGACTAAGTTTGGTCGTACCGGACGGGTACATACATAGTATGGCTTTTCAACACCTTATTTTCTATATCGATCAAGATATTTTACTTTTATTTTGCACAAGTAGCTAGTAAAGAAATATCAAACCGTAACTCAGCACAAAGATTCTTCCCGGAACTATTCAGAGTTTGCAGATTTTTTTTGTAATTCTGCCAGATCACGAAGAGGGAAAAGTGTTATTCATTCAAGTTTTTTTCGCAAATTAGAAGAGGAAATATCTGTCTTTTTTTGTTTTCTTGATTTCATTTAACAAATCATTTGTGTAAGGCAGATGCTTTATAAGCTTCCAGGGAATAGTAACAGAACATGAGAAGACACACAGGGCTTGCACTGTAAGTATCTCGAAGAGCTCTAAACAATTCCTTATAACAAAATTATAGGGAATTTTAGTATAATTTCAGAGCTGAACAAAGAGTTTCCAGCAATCTGATTGGTCGAGCGGTTCCTTATATAACCGCTCCACGCGATTTATATAAAATGTTAAAATAAAATGTTGATAAATTTTACTAAAATGTTATGATTTTAGAAATTTCTCAGTTGTTCAGCTCTGAAATTATAGTAAAACAGTTATTCGCCTCAGGCTCGGTGAATATTGTCGAATAATCCCCTCGACTTCGTCTCGGGGATTATTCGACGATATTCACCTCGCTTTCGGCGGATAATTGTTAAATATAGATAAATTATAAGGAATTGTATGGAGCTTTTTTTAACATTAGTCGAGGCGCGGCGGGTGTTGTCATGTATGATCCTCGCAAGGGTCATACGCGACAGTCAAGAGCTGCCTTGCAGAGAAGAACGTCAAGAACACTTTAACATCTGTGATTAGAAATTCAGCAGGTGGCTGCTCTTTCGCGTCTGCGGTTTAAGCCTGACTCTAGTTGGGATGTTATCTACACCCGTTGGGTTTTTCGGTTGATTTTAAATTCATTAGTGAGGCCTGAAACGTGCAGTAAATGTAATGGTTGAAAAATAAACTCAAAATACGAAAATTAATGTATTCGCCATTTCCATTGTTTCGATGTTTAAGAACACTGTAACGTGGTAAAAAAAATTAGATTTTAGAAGTATTTTCTTTCAAAATTCGAAATTTGAGATGGAAAAAAATATAAAACAGAGATGATATTGTACTACATAAAATCTTAACCAGAAGAAATATCTTACTGTAGCTCCAATGAACTTTTGCGCACGCTATGACCCTCCGAAACTTAATGTTCATGTTTATCGAAGTTCGTGACGACACCAAATAATGTGTTGTGTTAGTCGGTGAAAGTTTGTGTCGACTAAAATCGTCTAAAGAACATTTTACCTTGACTAATCAGTAATTATGATGATAAGACACAAGATATGGCCATGTTTTTTCGAAATAAACCGATAAAACGATGTCTGACAAGAAGAATAATATACTAGACAACGGTAAATTCCATCCAGCCTCTGGACCCTCACACCTTGCTCAGCAAATATCGGAAATGAAAAAACAATCAAAATTTTATTTCCCCTTCTCAGGATGATTTTCGATGTCCTCGTTAAAGAATGAGGCTGTAAAAGATAAATATGTAGAAACGATTGAGCACAATGATTACGAAATAAAATTGGACTCATTTTCGCTGAGTAGCTTACGGCACCGGAATGAAGTCTGAAGCTTTTTAATTGAAGTCCTTCACTCTGTCACTGGACTGAGTTTTTCTTTTTCCATGGTTTCGACTTAGCTCCTTCGGTGTACCTTGCGCTGAAATGGGCGCACCTCGAAAGAGTCATCCATGCACAGTAAGACCCAATGGCTTCATGGAAATTTTCGAACATTTCCGTAACCAGTGCTTTACTTTTCCATTTTTCATCAAATTTTTCTTTATGATAATCTCTATTTCGCGGATGGCCTCCATTATTTACCACGTGCAACTAACTATGGTTCATTTACATGTATACAGCACTCACACATTCAGCCGTTCTCACAGGGTCACATCTTTTATTATGATTAGCACTTTAATTAAGTTTGAGCCAAAGTTTTTGCAATCAAGAGTACACCACTACATCACCTTCTTTGCTAACGTTTTTGTTAGGAGATTGGACACTAGTCTAGAGTATTATGGTATGTAGAGCAACCACGAGGTAGAGATTAAAAGGTTGAGTTGACTTAATGTGTAGTCTTCTCTTCCCCGCAATAACAGTTGTCAAGGTATCCCTAAATGTGCTCAGTTCTACAAATCTAGATGAGTTTCCTTAATTATAACATCATGTCTGGACTGCTCTTGAGTTTAATAACGTGATTCTAATGATTTTATCTACCATGAGTCTTAGGAAAAGTTTAATGACAAACCATCTGAAGAGTGCATATTAGTTTATTATCCTTCTTTCCTTCAGCTTATGCTTTATTTGCTTTTTTATCTATTTAGTATAACCATTCTTACGTATTGGTTTGACACAAATAGGGAGGATGTTAAGTCTGTAATTTCTAAAGCTTGAAATCTGGAATCCTGGTTGAGAGGTCAGAGATTGAGGCCAGTCTCGGTTTGGGTTGAGTTCTAGCAAAAATATTTTGACCTCACGGTGCTTCTCTCCACTCTGAAACATAAAAAAGCCGGTACTGATTAAAAAGCAGTCTCTATAAAAGCGGTCCAATGGATTTTAGTTCAAAAGATTGATTTGCCCATGAATCTGCCCTAGTCGAAAAGTAATCAAAACCTATTAGAAGATAGCTAGCAGAGCCGCTCAATCAAATTCAATAGACGTAAGCGTGCTCAAAATCCCAATAGTGCACGTTGATAGCGTCAGCAAATGGCTTCGCCAGAAATTGTTTATTTTCGCGCGAGCGGTCATTGTCATCGTGGGGGAAAATAATATATTTCGCGACAACAATGGAAACAAACATAAACTCAGCCCACTAGTCCCAAAATGAAGACAATTTTCCGACCTTTTCCCATGGGCTAGAGTTCTTACATGAGGCAGAAAAAGGAAAAACAACGGAATAGGAGACTCGGCATTAGCGCCGTCACGATTCGCTTCACTTGATACAGTTGTCCATTTTTCGCGTCGGAATTGATGCACAATTCCACCGGCTATGTTCTAAAACAATTGGTTCATGCTTTCAGCTGTGCACTATCGAGTTATGGAGCACGTGGGAAGTTTGGAGAGCACCCAAGAAGCTAGAGTTGCCCTCAGCTATTGCCTCGGGCAACTCTTACGCTTCTTTCTTGCTTTCCAAACTTCCCGCGTGCTTCATAACTCGCTAATGCACGCTAAAGCTTGAACCAATTGTTAATTTGTGGTCGGGGCCGCAAAAGAAAAGTAGGTTTCAAACTGAAGTATAATTTTCAGCGTAAAAATACGGTTAAAAAGGAAATCCTATGTGATTTGCTCCGGCTCAAGAATCGATCTAAATATACAAAACAAAACCAAAAAATTCCTCAAAGAAGAGTTTTGTGAAAAGACAAGAAATTAAGTTTGAGCCATTTTTTAATGATCGGCGCGGTTAAAAACGGGCCGTTGAGCGCTGGAGCAATTTTCGCTCAGAAAAATAAAAATTGTCCTACGATATTTCGAAAAGCCAAGGTGGTTTTGATTACTTCTAGAACGAGAGGGGCAAAGTTTGAAAGAAATCGATTTTTTCAACCGAAATGCATCGGACCACTTCTAGAGAGACTACGTCTTTTTAAAACTGATGGTAGCCTAACATGCTTAGCATCCCTTTAAGGAAGATTGAGGATAAGATATCTCGATATCAATAGGGTTTACGCTTTCAGTTATGTCCTTTTATTTATTTCACAGATTTAAGTAGTGGCAAAGGGTCTGAGACTGACAACAACGCCAGAGCTGAAGGTTACTTTGAAAACTGCCGCGATTTAACCTCGTCTGCGATGCTAGATCAGCATGGACCTAGATAACTCATCAGCAACCAATCACGACTCTACTTCGGCCAGTAGGTCAGCTTTTTATGCCAAAAACTTCCATATCTACTGGGATTTGACTCCTACGACTTCCCCTTGGATTTTAGCGGTCATTACATTTATTGTATCTCCCATCACCGCTGTCTTAAACGTTACAGGACTAATGGCTTTGAAGAAAAGGAAAGAGCTGAATAAGCAAATCGAACATTTTGCTGTGCAGCTTGGCGGTCGCTTATATCCTGACAGGAGCTATAACTATGCTACTATCTGCAACAGTCGTTATCTTAATGCTCGGCCGGGTTTCTTTAGAATATTTTTATATATTAAATTCCCTGGTAAACAAACCCATGATATTTTTCCTGTCGTTATCATCTTTATATCAATTGACAACCATTGCTTGGTAGAGATACATGGCCATAAAACGTGGGATGGACTACAAAAGCAAAGTAACCAAAAGCCTCCTCATAAAACTTGCGCTAACTGCTTGGCTATCGGATTTTTTCAAACAAGGCTCAGCTGTTATAGTGATGGCAATAAGTATTTTAGAAAAAGTCCATGGTATCTGGCTTTCAGTCGAGGTTGTTATGGTCCTTGGTCGTTCAATCGCTATCGCATGCTTTTACATCAAGGTCTTTCTCGGAGTGGAGAGGCGAAAGAAAAAAACTAGCCAGCTTCCTAGTATGCTGTATGTGAAAATCGAATCTAAAATTGCCAAGACAACTGGTTCGATAACCGCTGGACTAGTTTTTTCCTTTTTTTGTTCAGCATTCATGGATGCCTTAGGTTATATTTTCCCACTAACTCGTTCAAATTTTGCTTTTCAATTAGCAGAAACACTTTTGCAGCTGAACTCCACACTTAGTCCGATTTTGTACTGTTATAGATAACGCCGGTTTAGGAACGCTGTACGAAAGCTGTTAGGTCTTAAAAACCTACAAAAAATCCAGAAAACCACTCATGCCAATCGATCTTCAAAACGAAAAGAGTCCTGTAAATTAGTAGCGATGAAATTGTACAGCGGGGAGAATGTCATCCAGCAAACTGCAAAATCCGCTGCCTTTGAGCGTGCTGGTGAACATAAATGGGCCGTTTACATAACCTTGGAAAGATCCACTTCTAGCCTGGGATATTGCGGTGATTCATTTGCTCAGTGTAGTGTCCAGCTACCGGAACCTTTGTCCGTCCACACGACAACCGCCATGATATATAGTCAAAGTATTAGTCAAATAGATATGGAATAGCTAACGGAAAGGTTCACCCTATATTACCAATTGCAAACGGTACAATTTCGTCATGAGGGTTAGGAAATTGAACGTTTACAATAAGATCGTATACCTGAGAGGCTGAACCATCTGCTCATATTTCAAAATATTGCCATGCAAGAGATGTGAATTAGAAAGCTGAGGACTGAATCGCAAACGAATCAAACCCCTTCCGAATAAAACAAGGTCAATAAACAAAGGTAAAGTGAAGCTGTGAACCTCGTTATAAATAACCTTCGAAAGGAATTGGAAACTGCACCAGCAAATTCTTGCTTAGCAAAGAAACACGAGAACAGTGTTCACGGCGTTTGCGTTTCGTTTTTAGCTAAAATGAAACCTCCGCTGGAGAAATATTAATCATCAGAAGTATCATTTATGCTGATATTTGACCACGTAAATGGGAAAGAGGTGTTTGGTGTGACCATAAAGAAAAACAAAATAGTCAGCGGCTTTTATATATGGAAGAGTAGTTTATGCTTCACGTTTGCTATTATAAGAAAGGCCGTGAGCTTCGCACCGGTCTCTGTTTTTCAAGCACTGCCAAGTTTCCAGAAATCAAGCAATTTTCGCAGTATTGGTAACTAGTAAAGTAGATTTGAAGAAGTTGCAAAGAATATTTTTAAAAGATTATCACGTCCTTTTCATATATGTAAAAGAAAAGCATATTTCTTGGACAAGTCTTGTTTTTCTAGCATATTTCTACGTTTCCGGTGACAGAGAAACAAAAATGTGTATATCTGGTTGAGTAAAAACCCGCACAATTGTTGAATTTTCGACCTTCTAAAAATTCATCTGGCAAAACAAGTCGATGGAACCTTTAAACATTTTTCCTCAAAGACATTCATCCAGGGAAGTGTATCGGTAGAATAAAAATAAAAAGAAAATGGTATTTCTAACGATTGAGTCTGCGAATAAGGCTGAAATAAATATTTTTTCGGCACGGCACGGCACGATAAAGCCTGGGCCTTAGGCCCGAGAATCATTTTGTTGCAGCGACTGGAAAGAGTTTGGGCTGTGCCGGTAAGAAATATGTTCCAACCGGGCTCGAAAAAGCTACAACATTTCTAAAGGATGAATATCTTAAGAACATTGAAAGCTAGAGTGACCAAAGATACTTTTTCATGCGCTGCAAATGTTATTACTCCTTTCGAAAGAACGATCCCCCTTTACCATTATGTATTGTCTCAGGTGAAGTGCAAGATTCCAAATGTTCGTGTGTTGCGGGTTCCTGGGGCTACTGCAACCATTTTTCAGCCTTAATATTGAAGGCTTGTAACTTTAGTCTATATGGGTCCTAAAATGCTAAGGAACTCGGTTACTGTTATCAGCCTCAGCCTTCGGTTTCGGCTGATAATACTTAACTCGACCTTGATTATTCCGAATATCACAAAAACCTCATCCAATAATTAATTATAATCAAAGCTTTCAATGTGTTACTTTTTTTGTTGTGTTTTTAACGTATGCAAATTAGGGCGTACGTAACAAACAATGGAATCCGTTTAAAATACGCACCGCGATTTTGATTGTTATTTTTGTTGAAAAAAAGAGCGAAATACACAAGGGTAAATACGATATTAATTCTGTAGGATTTGCAGAATATGTTATGGTTTTAGACCCTTGACATCACACCAAAAACAGGTGACAAAACTCACCAAACTCTCGGACTTTCCTCTGTTGGAGACAGCCTTGTTCTTTCTCTTGTTAGGGACCACATTTCTGAAGGCAGAGGCAGCCAATCTAACAGGTAACTTTCTAACAGTTCATGGAGAAAAACCTTATGGTGAGAATAATGTTGGGAATGTAATAAATAAAGAAAGCACTCACTGGTAGTTTTCCACTGTGATTTTTATTATTACCATAAATTTGAGAATTAGTTTTCACTTAACATGATCAGCAATTTGCTCATAGCAAGCAAAACGGCACCTGATGGATGTCTTGTCGTTTAAGCCCTGTTATTGTTTTAATCGTAAGCATTACAATTTCCTCAAACGTGATTGGTGGATTTTCTGCTTTACTTTTCCCTATTTTTTACAATAGAGTCGTAATAAATTGGACATTGCAGTCGGCCAGTTGGCTATAATCTGACACCTGTAAAGGGAAAGTCATAGCAGCCAATCATAGAGTTGATTGCAATAACCATAGGAACAACTACTTCCGTGGAAAATTGGGGAATTTCCAAAATGGAGGATTTTTCTTACTTTAGACAGTGTCTCTAATGGAGACAATTTTCCAGTATAAATTTTTACTAATTTTGCTTTTTTTTTTTTTGGAAATTGTAATGCTTATGATAAATTTGAAACAGGACTTCATGTCTTCCTGTTCTGTCAGTAATCATACTGGCAACAAGAGAGATTTTACACCGCGTTTATGTGAAACGTGATCGGCAAGAGTGACCACGTGACATTGTTTCCCCCCCCCCCCCCGCCCCCATTTCACGTTTGCCGGTTGCACTTTACCGTTTCTTCGTGAAAGTAACCTGTTTCGCGTTTGCCATGTATGTAAGATTCAGCTTCACTTTTTCTCTCACAGAGTAGACGTCATTGCCGTATAAAGGCCACCTTGTATTCCTTGTAAGTCGTACAAGAGTGCCTTCAGATACACCATGGTATGAGGCTACGCCAAGCTAAAACAGCAAGGTTCACGCTATTGTACGTGAAACGTGAAAGGGAAAGCTGAAGTTTGCTGTTTCACGCAAACGCGGTGCTAACTCTCTCTATTAACAAATCGCACTCTCGCAGCGTAGTCGTCTGATTTGGTTAGACATTCATATGATTACAGACTGAATTGGACTCCACTCCCATAACCATTACTAATTATAATAATAATAATACTAATGATAGTGTAAATAATAATTATTACACTCATTATAATGATATCAATATTAATAGTACAGTAAAAATGATAGGAAAATTAATTATCTGACTCGTGAATTCCGCGTTAAATTGCACGCGAAAACCGACACTAAGCGATGAGTGTGATATCAGTTTTTTTTTTTCGCATAATTGAATAAATGAGGAAAAAGAAAACAGCAACAATACTATGTGTTTTTATCCTGAGCGCGAAATAAGAGATACGAAACAATATCACTTGGCCTCGTTTTTAACTCGCAATTCCAGGCTAAATACCTCCTTTCGTTAACCAGTCAGAACGCGAGCGATTCTTATCGCAATTGTTATTACTATTCTAATATTTTATTGTGGATATATTTAGTGTACTATTATAGTTACTACTATAATTATTATTACTATTATCATTTCCATGTGCATTGTTGTTGAAACTGTATAATCTTTTTCATTCTGTTTCCCTCTAGGGATTGTTGCAGTTCTTTTCTGCGGGATATTTCAAGCTCCTTACACATATGACAATTTGTCAGAGGAGTCAAATCAGAACACAAAACAGGTACTTTACTTCTAGTAAGTCTAGCTTGTCATTCGCAGGTACAGTGCCGCTCAAAAGTAAGTTGGCCGGCCCTCGAACCTTGATCCTCGATACTCGATACTCGATACTCGATAACAACCTCGATACTCGATAACAGCCTCGATCCTCGATATTCGATAGTTACCTCGATACCTCGACCCTCGATAATTACCTCGATCCTCGATATTAGATAACAACGAGGATCGAGGCTTGAGTCGAGTTTTCAGACGTTCGAGTCGAGTATCGAGACCATCAAAACTTGTTGGGTAACTAAGGAGTTTTTGTGCAATTAGTTTATCAGACGATTTGAAGTTCCTTACCTTTAGTCTAATCCATGGAATGAAAATCCGTATAACGTGCATCGTTGCAGACAGGGAAAAACTTTACTCGAAATATACCTATCATCATAATAGATTATTTAGTTACTACTTTGTTTAGCTTTAGGGTTATCATATACTACATGGTAAAATGACTCACATTGTAGTGGAATTCCAGCTCTTTCTATCGAAAATGACAAAGTTAACCTTGATATAATTCCAACATTTCATTGCAGACTTTTGAACACTTAAATTTTCTAGCGGAGAGTTTTACATCTTCGTACACCGGGCTATCTCTCTTCACCTTTCAACATCATCAGTGGAATGTTGAATTTATAGCATGAACATTCGTATCTTTTTCATTAATTTGAATGATACAATGTGGTCACAATGACTGAGAAAGTAACAGCTGATAACACTGATAACTGCCCTACATTCGAAAATGAGAGTAAATGGCTAAAATTTTTAAGTAGTTTGAATAATAATTGTTGACAGGATGGTGTCAGCGTCTTTGATTAAAAAAAAAAGAATGTAAAAACTAAGACAGCTCCCATGTGAATTTTTAGAGAAAACATTTTTGAACTGTTACATTTGAAATCTATTGCTTTTTTCTCTATTTTACAGTGTATTGTTATTATTTTGATGTTTTAATATTGGTAATACCCAGAATAGTAGACACAAACAGGCCTTTTTACGTCTGTGCTCTAAAAGACTCAATTTATACAGAGCTACAGATAGTTTGTTTGACGGGCTACGAAAGGCGGAAAATCAGAGATGAAAGCAACGGCGCTGAAGTTTATGTTTAGAGCTCCAAGAGAGAGCACGATCTTTTGTTTTTGTGTTCACTTTTTGTGACATAGTAAAATTATTAGGAGTTTCTTTCGGTCAGTCAGTCCGAAACGATTGTAAAGCGAATGGACGTTGTGTACCGCAAAAGCACTGGCAAAAGCATGCTTCAAAGATAATTTTTCAGCTTTTACTTCTCTTAACTAGTTTCGCCGATACGGTTGTTTAACTATTAACCTTCCTAAGCAACAGATCTCTTAGTGTCAGGATGTAACGTTATCTTGTTGTTTCTTGGTCATTCATCAGTTATTGATTCTTAACTGTTCGATGTTTAGCTTGCCATGGCTCTAAGTAGGCTTTTCAACATTTATCCATTATCATTTTTATTAAATTTGGGAAGACACAGAAAGATTAGTTACAAATTTCAGCAGATGATGGTGTTTGCAGGTTGGTGATCTTAAGGTTGTACTTTTAAGGAAAAGAATGTGTGAGCACGTTGTTGAGTGCTCGGTTTTTTATTTGTCCTTCTACCAAGAAAGGTGGTAAAACTGAACGAGGTATAACTTAAGGAGTACTCGGGGGATTCATTTCAAATCGACCAAGTGTGAGGCTCTCGCTTTTTGTCTAAGAGTGACTGACCCGAATGCACTTACTTTAAGCGTCTGGCTCGGTTGAGTCATGTCTGCTTACTCAACCTTACTCAGAGCCCTTTTTCACTCTCAATCTTCCATAGTGTATCAGTATTATTTTTAAATCTTTTCTCCATTCTATGTAGGTTTGAGTCATAAGGTAACTATATCTAAGTAGAGACATGTCCATTTGCAGGAATTTGTCAAAGTCATTTTGAAATCACTTCCGTCTCGTACAATGTAATTTACTCTCAGAGTTCCGAACAATTCACTGGTCACTCTCTGAACAATAGCTCCATTTTTTAGAAGAAATAATCATTTTTTGGAAGAATTAAGTAGTTTTCTTTGAACGACGGAGTAACAGTATATGTAGTCCGATATTATGTGAGCTCTGTTATCAATTAAATCTAATTTTGAAAATAAATTCCATGTGTTTTTCAGAGTTGGCGGGGATCCTGAAGAAGAAGAGTGGCGGTCAACACTGTATTTTCATTCCGTATAAGTATTCTATGTTACTTGCCTTTCTCGAGGCAACCAGGGCTACTTAACTTGGAGACCATTGTCATCCGTTGTTGGAAACTAAGTTCTTGGCTCTCTACATTAATGTTAGAACCAAGAGTTACTTGTAAAATAGTTCAAGTTATTTTCGTTCAGTTTGTAATTGACTATTGGATTAACTTTTCTCTTTTTAATTTTCAAATATTGTGGGAGGGAGACAACAGTCGTGGATCTGCACAGGCTCATGACGAAAGCGCTTGGATCTTTAGAAAGTGGTACGAAATTGATGTCAGATATCCTTCTGTGAAAGAGTTCCATTACTTGCATTGCATTTTAATTGTGCTTTTGTGACCTCCGCGAAATTGGTGTAGTTGCATACACTGGAACAGCTCAACAAATTAAGCTGGGCTTTATTCCTGGTTTGATGGAGGTTTTGCCCTCTTTTCAAGTTAGCTCCCTGCCACCTTTGTAAGTTCGCCCCCTGAAGCAAAGCGGGTTCGTCCCCACCTATATCAGTTTTATGTCATGGATGGAACTACAGGAGAGATTATGCAAGACCAACCAATGTAGATAAGGAATGATTACATGTTTCATATGATCGCAATTTACTTTAATTCTTATTGGATTTGTTTTAGTTTTACTCCATGAACTTGGTGAAAAGATCTCACCAAAGCTATAGAGGTCATGTCGTCATGGTAATTATTGTAAACTGTTTTCAGAATAGAGTCAAGATTCCTGACTTGTTGGCTTGTGCGCTCATTAGCTTTTTTGGTGCGGATCGCTGGGAAAAACAACACGAATGGGTATTTTTACGAAACTTTTAGTGTTTTTTTGTTTTTTGTTTTAAAAGGGTGATTGGCAAATGCCACTGCAACGAAGTGAAATATACATCTACGTTTATTTCTCATGTTAATGAACTTAAAGGCGTTCTTTTGTCAGCTCCAAGTATGTTTTTGATCAAGTTTAACCCGTGCTCTTTAACAAAAATTGATACACTTTTAACTGAATTTCTAACCTCTACTTTCGAGTTTTGAAGGAATGGCCTTGATTCCATGTGGCTTAGACTCGGAAAGAAGGGGAGCTATATGTCTGCCATAAACATGCACTTTGTAGAGGTCATTTTAAAAAATCGAAACGTTTACCCCGTTGCCAATATGAGGCCTGGTAGATCAGCCGGTGGTGGTAACCAATAGCCAGGCAATATCTGGGAGGCGAAGGTCCAATCTTAAAATTGGTTAATAGGCCATTTTAGCCATATCAATACCGAGGTTTTGGGATGAACAATTAATGTATCTTGTTTCATCTCTCCCCCCCCCCCCCACCCCCTCCTCCAAGCCTCGGAGGCATGTTAGAATATTGATATATCGAAAATGACCTATTCATCAAATTTCTTCACCGACTTTTTTTATCCGGCCTTTGACGAACAGAAGAGAATGGGAAGGAGGAAGAAACCCTCTTCCCTTCTTTCGCGCTCTTCTTTCACTACTTCCTGCCTGCCTTACAGCATAACAGAGCACATTGCATTGGGGGTCTTTTTATTGGTGCAGGGTAAAGGTAGTGAAAGCAATACTTATTTTAATTTCCTTGACAACCATTACGTATATGAAACTTTTTCTTACCAACTATCGCCAGCCTCTAACAGAGACTTTAACGGGGTAGTGTGGTCCTCTTGCAAGATTCCTCTCAAGATCACGGCCTGATACAACGGTACTATTTGAAATTTTGGGAGAGGGGTTTTCTAGAGAACTGAATGTTTAATCGTTTGTCTCACGATGTAAGAAATGTATAATGCATTGATCGCGACGTTTCCACTCCTTCACTACTAGTTTATGTAAAGCGAAGCGATCTAAAGTTTTACGTGTCGCTTTTTAGAGCACATTGGATCATTGTTATTGGAGTGTTATGGCGCGCTGTAATTGATGCATTTTGATCCTTGTTATTATTCCGTCTGTTAGGTGTTATGCTATTATAGTTACGCTTTGTTTCTGATGGTTGCTTTGGTTTTTAATAGTTTGCATCCATGTTCTCGGAATTTCGACTCCGTCATATCTTTTGATGTTAGAGGCTTGAAGTTTTATGTGAATGGCTTCTTTATTCTTACGTTTGTACCACTGAAAGCCATGATCGATAAACCTAACCTGGTCCTAAACGGGAACGTGTCCTGTTTCATTGGCGTGTTCTGAACCGCCAAATTCTCAAATTAAATTAGGTTTGTCCTTGCCAACTTTTTGCATCATTTTATATGACACTCTTCGACCTCTTCAACCTCTATTTTGTAAACGTAAGCTGACAACTATTGCTGTGGACCCTCAGCACACCAAACGACACGAATGACTCTAGCTCTTAGTTTGATAAATTTCAGAAATGACTCAAGAATAAAATTACGGTGTGCCAATGATAACTTGTGCCCCTGTTAAAAAACTTCTCTAGCAAAAGTTTTTAGTTGAAGCTTAACCCTCCTTACAGCGTGACGCTTCCTTGGTTTCACACATAAGACTTACAAAGTGACAAGCGCAGGCGTTTTTCATCTCTGTCACCCAGGAGTATCAACTAGTGCCAGTTAACTAACAGCGAAACCGGGAAAAATGCAGGGAAGAGGAGGGAGGGGAGGAGGGGGTATAAACCTGTCATGAACTAGCATCCCATCCAGGGTAGTAGATTTCCTCCTGGGGATGATCTCCGGCTCTTATGTGCAACTTAAACTCACAATGAAATATTACCCTGGCTAAGCTTTTACGGGTTTTGTTTTAATGTAGACAGAAACCGAGGAAACTGAGATAGGGACGAAGACATACTCAATATAAATGCAACACTGAGTTACACCAACGAAGTAAGGGTCAGACCTGAAAGTGGCCGCCTAACCAGATGGGAGAAGGAGACTTGGGATTAAGTGCTGCGGTAATGACAACCAGTGTATGAATAATTTTATCAAACAAAGGATTTCTGTAAGTACTTGACTGTAACAGTAAAAGTCCACCTCGGTGTCAAAAACAGCAGTAAATCACCAAGATTCAGCCTTGGACGAGTGCTTATCTGTTAGCAAATAACTTAGAAAAACAAACTGCTTGTTTTGGTGGACTATAGCTACTCCTAGAAAAAAGGTTCTTTTTTTTTCTTGCCGTTAGCCACTTAGTTTTATGCTGTTTAATTTGCTACTTACCCATTGAAAATTTCGGGATCCAACAGTCTTAACATGCATAGTCATCCATGCAGTATTCTTAGGCTGTGGTTACACCTCTTAGTCCCAAAAGACTGCTATTTCTTTTCATTTTGTTTTGAGATCCTTCCATCTCTTACATTTCTTTTCGATATATCAAAATTCTATTATGGCCCCGAGGCTTGGGGGAATAAAAGTAATTGATCCCTCAACTTCGATGTGAGTTCTGAATTTTAGTTTATTGAAAATGGCCTTTCATTTCCAGCCTCTTATTTTTTCATGGCAGTAACTATTGGAACGGTGTGAACGATACCCGGCTCACGACCTGTTTAGATTTCAGACTAAGAAAAATATGTTGTCTGGCCGGGTTGCCGTAACAGTATGTCGCTTGCGGGATCGCAAGTAACTGTTCCGGATAACGTAACGGGTTGAAATGAATGTGTAATTAATGTACAAAGGGCGAATTGGAAGGGAGCTCAAAAACTTTCTAGTGTTTACAATTTTTGTCCCTTCTATGGAATTCATAATTTTGAAGTAGTCTTTCCTCTTGTAACATTATATTAGAAAGGAGTTATATTAAATGGGTGATCGTTTGAAAACATGTTTAATTCAATGCCGACTGGGACGTGGAATTTCTTTCAAAGTTTGTTAATTTACTGATATGAAAGTAAAGATGCATATATAAGATAGAAATTTAATTAAATTTCAGTTATATCATTATAACCTCCAACACAATAGTAAAATGCTTGAACGCTTCATTGAGCAATTTCACATCATCACGAAATGTAGCGGCAAATTTGATTCCCTCGTTAAAGAAATATTGTACATTCGCATGCACAAACCAACACTGAACGTGCAAACAGATTCCATCCGCGCCAAGGTATTTGTTTCGGCCGTTTATTGTAATTTATGCTTACCTTGTACCTTTCATTAGTTGCATGCTAGTAAACTAGTCTCTTGATAATGGAGTCATGATGATTCCAAACGTCGAGCAGCAATAAATATTTCCTGGTTTTTGATATGCCTTTGCTTCAGCAAGTCTCTACTGATCACATTATATCACTGATAGTCAAATGTTTAAAATCGCAGAAATAACTTTAAAAAGGTGATATTCGTTATATCAGGCACACTTTAAGTCTAAAGTGCTACTGAAACGAAATTTTCGTATCTGAAAGTTTTGCTCTAGCCTGTAGTTTTGAATATGCTGATCATCATGAGATAATTTGTTTTGGCCAAAAAGAAGCGAAAGATATCTTTTTTAACCGTTCAAATCAAAAATTTTACACAAAACCATGTCCAGGCTCTGGTACCGAGCGGAATGGATTGATGACGTCACTGGCTGTGTTCACTCCGATATATTAGACGTTTATTATAGATAGATAGACGTTTATTGAGAAGAATACCTTAATAGCAGCTGGAAGCTGAATTGCAAAGGTGTACAAATTATGTAATAGAACTATACAATAAAATCAAACCTAAAAGGGAACTAATTTACATATACAATTGTAATAAATGTTAGTTAAAATGTCTTGCGCTTGCCGGAATGAAAGTATCTCTGAATCGATTTGTTTTAAAGGAAACTCTAAATGGTCTGCGTTGTCGTAACTCCATAAGTTGACCTCGGTTATCGAAAGGCAGTAAGTGGTACAAACAATCCAAGGGATTGGAGACGATGTTGTTGAAGAATTTTAAGCAAAGGTCTTCTCTCCGATCCCTTAGGGTTTTCAGCTCTGCCATCTGAAGCACTTCTCTATAATGATTATCATAACCGTATATAATTTTCAAGGCTCTCTTTTGGACACGCTCTAAACCTTAGCTCAAATAATTGGGGAGGCTATAATGGTAGACCTGACATCCATAAAGTAAGACAGATTGAATACAAGCAACATAAAAGTTAACTAATTCAGGTGATGGTACCTTAGCTCGCTTTAACTGAGTTAAAAAGTAAAGGCGCTTAGCGGCCTTTTTAATCGTCTCAGTAACGTGAGTGTTCCACTTGAGGTTGTCTTGAAAATACACACCCAGTAATTTTACGACACTAACGGCACTAACCTTAGAGCCATTAATTTCTATCAGATCGTAGGAAGGAGGGGAGCGCACAAAGGAAACTCTTAGCTCATTACATTTTTTCGGATGGAGTTGAAATGAATTGAGTGTTGACCAGGTAGCTACTTCGTTTATCATAGACTGAGCATTGCTAGGACCACCCTTGCTTATCATTTCATACACTGTCGTGTCATCTACATATTTTATACAATCACTGGCTGATGGTACTTTCAAATCGTTTATCATAACCAAGAATAGCCACGGTCCCAATTTTGTTCCCTGCGGTACTCCTGCTCGGACCGATCCCCACTCTGAGAGACAATCATGTGCAAGTTTGACCCTTTGTTTCCTATCTTTAAGAAAGGCTATTATCCAATTAATGATGTAAGGGTTAATGTTGTAGGTCGAGAGTTTCGATAACAAGAGGCTGTGGTCTATCAGATCGAAGGCTTTTCTATAGTCCAACGCAAAGATTCGCACGGTGTTCCCCGTTCCGTCTGTTGCTTGCGCCCAATTGTGCATCAGATTTATTAATGCGTGCGCAGTGGAGGATCCTGGAATACACCCAAATTGATCGGGTTCCAGGCGTTTTAGAAGTGCTGGTTTCACATGTTCATGGACGACGTAGTGTTCGGCAATTTTGGACAACGTTGGCGTCAATGAAATAGGTCTCAAATCCTTCGCCGCATCCTCAACTATCTTTGTTTTGGGAAGAGGGGTGATGTTTGCACATTTACAAATGTCCGGTAAAGTGCCTTGACTAATAGAGGAATTGATGATACAACGAAGGGGTTGAGCGAGTTCAGGAGCGAAGTCACGCAAGACCCAGTTTGGGATATTATCTGGGCCCCCAGCTTTGGAGGAGATGACCGTACTAAGGCATTTGAAGGTAGCTCCCAGTGAAATAATGGGATTTTTAAAACCCTCAGTGCTCACAGTTTCGATATTATCTAAAAGTGGGTCAAACGAAGCTTGAGGTTCCAGCAGAGCTGTATTTATTTCATTAGCCAAGATCTTAAGGTTGATTGAGGTAGCTGGTTTACTTGCTAGGAGCTGATTTGCGACACTTGTAGATGTTTTGTTCATTCCACATAACCGCCTACATTCGGACCACCACATTTTAGGATTGTTTTCGGTCAAAACGCTGACTTTAGTGTTGTAATAAGAGCGTTTGCAGAGCTTCCGTTCCCTGTTTACTTTGTTCCGGTAGTAGTGGAACAATGGTTTGTTGTCTTGGTAATATGCTCTTTGACGGTGTGCTATAAGTGCCTTGAGTTTGGGTGAAATCCATGGTGCGTCGTTTCGGTGGAACTTAACTCGCTTTTTGGGAAGGATAGAATCTAACCCTATGTGAATTAGGTGACTGAAGTGAGCATACTGTTCTTGGACGCTATCTATAGTGTCGATTAATGACCAGTCGACCCCCGTCATATAACGACCAAAAGCCTGTTTGGACTCAGCGTTAACAGCACGTGTAGTAACCGTTCTGTATGCAGGAATATTGGCCTTCGATCTAATTTTTGGAAACAAACCAACAGTACAATGATCGGATAGTCCGAATGGCGGGAATGGAGAAGGTTTCTCGTAGTGTTCTGTAAGATTAGTTAACACTTTGTCGAGTGTACGATTCCCTCTTGTTGAAAAATGGACGACTTGCGTGAGGCGGACCTGCTTAATAACTGGTGAAACATTTGCCCTGTTCCAGTCGCCAGCGAGAATTATACCTGCGCCAGGGATATCACTCTCTATCCTAGAGAGAGAATCCATCATGTAATCAAGGAGGGGCTCATCTTTGGCAGGTGTTGGAGGATGGTATACTGTACCAATGATAAGGCAGCTATAACCCCGAGGCAATCGGTTGGGCGTGATCTTGGCCCACAAAACCTCAGGGCCCTCGGGGTCAGGGAACTCATAGTCCCGGAGAATTGAGAATTTGATGGAATCTTCTACATATAGAGCCACTCCCCCATGTAGCCTGTGGGTCCTATCTTTGCGTATAATGTTGTAGCCACTAATGTCAACTACGCTGTCATCAATAGGATCTTTCAGCCATGTCTCCGTTATACAACAAAGATCAAACTTGTGGGTGTTCAAAAAAATACGAAGTTCGTCTATTTTTGGCGCCAAACTCATTACATTAGACATAGCTATTGACGGTACGAATTGCAAGGTGTTTTTGCTGGCGTCGTTGTTTCTCTTAGGCTTGATAATAGCCAGATTGTTGAAATTGACGGCTCTTTGTTCTGTGTAACGGCTGGAGGAGACACGCGTAGTTACTCTCACGGGAATTGTTGAAAGTCTCGGTAAAGTGTGATTATTGAACCGTAAAAATTCATTCAAGGTGGAAGAGTTATAGCAATTAACAGTTCTTTGTCTTGTGTAACTACTGGAGATGACGCGCGTAGTTGTTCTCACGGGAATTACTGAAAGCCCCGGTAAAGTGTGATTGTTCGACTGTGAATAATTATTCAAGGTGGAAAAATCATTCGTTTCTGAAGAATATTTGCTTCGGCCTGTATTTAATTGTGTTTTAGTAAGTCTTCCAGACCGTTTCCCTCGGTACTTGAAAATTCCATCCGCTCGAATGTTCTTAAATAAAACTGACCGTCTCTCCTGAAGGCTATAATTTTTCCGGAGCGACACCAGTTCACGCCGAGAATACTGTAGGGTCGTTGTTTGGCGAATTGGAGAACCGATAGCGTGGTTTATTTAACTCGCTGTTTGTTTGTATTCATGGGCGAAGGAGATGGCAGATATTGAAGTTTTGTCAAGTGAATCTTCTTCTGAACGAAGCGAAGTTGTCTCCAGTAGCGAAGAGGAAGATGGTGGCGTAAAATGGGGTTGACAGGCCTACACGACTCCCCAGCGTGTGTTTAGAGTAGCCTATTCAAAGTTTAGCCCTCACGAGTATGTCTTTGAGCGACCGCCCTCTTTTGTAAGATACGAGCGGCGGATTTTTGTATAGTTCGCTCAGTAGTGGTTGTGTTTCTATTAAGTGCCACTTTTTCAGGAGAATTTGCTTTTTGTGTGGCACTGAGTACGCACATCAGGGATTGCGTCTTTTTCGAATCGTTCGCCTTGTAGATGTACAGCTATTTTTTTTTTTGACTGTCACGATCGTTAAGTTGTCTTGATTGCTTTCAGCTTGCGCCACGCGCGCTGATTCGATCGATCGTACTATAGTTCTTAGTGTTCAGTGTTCCAGCCGTTTTGGCTCGTTTTCTTTTCTTTATTTCGGTATTAAAACGACCGATTTCACGTTCATAGAAGCACATTATCGCCTTTACTGTTTCTTGCTCCGCGTTGTTAAGGATTTGCTTTATCTCATTTTTGAAATCCTCGTCTGCTCTTATTTTGGCTCTCGCCCTCTATTGTAGGGATTCTGGGCATGTTCTGCTAGGCATTTGTTATCCTCAGACCACAGGCAGCTCAAGCTCTCTTTGAGAACCACACAAGGAACACAATTTGCATATCGATTTATAAGGATTTGTATGGGAATTTCTACAAGATAGCCATAGAGTTAGTTAAAAGTGAAAATATTAAATAAAAATGGCTTACCTTATTCTATACGTGTGTTGCTTGCTCCTGGTGTCGTTATTTTACCGATTTCACTTGATTTAAGCGGTTCTTTTTAATCCTGGTTTTCTTCTTAAGAAGAGAGGCTTCCATGAGGCTTCCATGTTTTCTTCATTCTCTGAATGCCATTGCTTTGGCCCGGAGCGTTTAGTTGCACATCTGCCGTTATAATGTCTTTCGACATTTTCTGTAGATGGTCAGGCAAGACCGCGGTTTCGATCCTAATCTTGTGGATCTCGTCAGTTGCCGATTAACTAAATAGACTGGTAGAGATTCGCTCTCGGTATCAGTCGGGAATTTTGTTCCCTATCCAGGCGAACCTCTCGCAGATAGCCAAGATGCCGATATGGCCGCCGATGAAGAAGACGAGGATGGCATTTTGCCCGAAATCCTCTTTTTCGGCTTCCCAACATGCAAGCCACAGTCCATGCTTTCACCCTTCTTTCACAGAAGTACACAACTAGTGACGTCACAGGGCTGTTTTGGCCGCGCTAAGATGGCCGCCAATTTTGATCCCAGCCGGTCAACTTTGAATGGTTAAAAATGTACTTTCCGCTATGCGTTGGCCCAAAAAAAGTACACAGCGTTTGCAAATAACGTTCAAACTCTATTATATTGCAAAAATCTCGGATATGAAAATTACGTTTCAGTAGCACTTAAAAGTGAAACGATTACTCAACGTTCTGTCTTACTGATGAACATGAGTTGACAAAACCGGCCTTAACTCAAAGTCATAGTTAAAAAGTGATCTTTCTGAGAAAAATAAATTTAAAATCCAGCAGTCTTATCTTAATGATTGTACCTGTTGAGGCCAGTTTATCTCTTTGTTTTGACGCATGCCAAAAACTATTGAATGCAGGTGCCTCTCCTAAGACTAAAAATAGCACCTTAAACTTTGTAAGCTTTTTATTTCTAGTTTTTCTATCTCTACATAATGCATATCAAACTCGCGGGGTACAAATAGTCTCTTACTGAATTTCGTGACCACGCCCACTTCATCGGCCCACTCAAATCGAGTGCGATTTTTGGATGTTGTATCATCTTGCCGACTCTCTGTATAAAAAGTTAACAATGTACCACCGAAATATTGAACTATAATATCATGGCTTTCCATTTTGTGTATTTTCGTACTACAAAGTAAAGTTTTTCCCTCGTCATTTTCACCTTTTCCCGAGCGGGTCCGTCAAAATTAAGAAGGCGTTCGTGGTCAAAACAAGACCGAGCAAGGAGTCTTGGGCGATTTCTCTCTTACGCAAGCGCAAATTGAAACTGTACCGCCAAAATCAAAGAGAGGAACAAATTTCCTTTGTTTTGATATGTAAATTGTCGAACAAGGAGCACATTGAACCTCGTCAAATGGCTAGTCAAAACAGCCACACCTTCCTCCTTTTGCCCGTTTCCTGTTTTATAAGCGTGAAAGCAGTGGGAGAAGAATCGGGTAGCTCGGAAAGCGCTTCACCATCGTTTACTTCCGAGATAAACAAGTAAGATTTGTAAAGTTATTTTCCGAAAGAGTCGGAATAAATACATTTTTTTCAGGTTAGATTGCTGTTTTTACCCTAAACGTCGTCCAATAAATTTTTGTTGCAGCCTACTAATCTATACAATTTCGAAGGAAAATATTCAGATGCTTCACCGTCCCCGAAGGGGGTTCTGTCCTGGTGTACCGGTTCACAAGGGAATTATCATTGTTCTTTCTTTGTTTAGGAGTTATCGGTTAGCTATTGTGTATTATTTGGTCTTTTGTATTGGCTCTTGTGAACCGGTACACGAGGACAGAACCCCGAAGGGTCTCCACTCATCGAAGCGTGTACTGTAGCTTATGTAGTGAATTTTCAGTCTCTTGTTGGGTTTGTCAACCTCCGTGTCTTCAATATCATACAATTTTGTATCTTTTCTCTGTGAAGTGACCTTTTTAACAGGGGTGTATGTTGAGTATTTGTTGTAGAATCGCTTTGGTTCTCTTATCTCTCTCTTTGGCTTGTCCGCCATTTTGAAAATTTGCTCAGGAGGGCATCTGGGTTAGCGGCCGCGCCAGGCTGGAACCGACAAAAACAAATGTCCATCGCAGTGGGGAAACAGTTTGATATGTATAAGTCGCAATTGTTTCCTTCAATTATATCGACTTTTTTCGAGCTGTTATGCAGGAAATTGTATTTGAAAGGAATTAAGCCATTCAGTTAATGCAAATCTAACATGTTTTAATGAAATTCTGTATCTACTCCACTTTGCGTGGAAGAGATTAAAAATACTAAGACTTTCTTAATTTTACCTTTTCATGACATATTTGCTCTCCACAAAAAGCGCCCCTCGGTGCTTGGCGATTCATATCCTCGCTCCTTTGCAATCGGTAATTCTTGACTTAACCCTCACTTCCCACCTTCACGAAATATATTCACTCGGAGGGAAATGTATGATGATGATTTTTCGTCCCCATATTTGCAGTTTACGTACCTCTTTGTTGTATGCAAATGCTCTTCATTCGCTCTGACGAAAGGGTAACAACCGAAAACCAAGCTTTGAAACTCTTTATACTTACGGTGGCAATTTACATCTTCAACTCATTTGATAAACCAAAATTGCCTTCTTCTTCACGAGGGATTGTTTTTCGCCAGGGATTTTTCGAAATTGAGCGACAGTAAAACGACTTTATCCGAAAATTTTTTTCGATAACCTTCGGGAAAAAAAAATGAAAAAAGAAAAAGAAAAGTTACCAAGAATTGGCAGAAATAATCTTACTTATGAATGTTTACAATTTGTGTTCCCCTGCTCACTTACGTTTAGGAAAAGAAGAATGTTTGGGTGTGATCATTGCGGAAAACAAATTATGTAAATAAGGAACGTTTATGATGAATATAGACACTATCCATATCACTTGGTATTCAGAATACCTCACACACATACATACACAAATAACTAGAAAACTCCTTCTTAATAATTTACTGCTCAGTGAGGCTTTCACACCATTTTGCTGCTGACAATGATCTCTAATTTATGTCAATTGAGCCTTTTCAAAATTTGTCCTACAATTGAAATTTGCTTTCACGAGAGTGATTATTCGTGTAGCCTGTATTTCTGGAAATTCCTCGAGTTTGTCTCCTGAGACGAATTTCCTTCGGAAAGTTTGAGAAAGTCTCTCGTAGCCAAGAAGAAAAAACTACAGGACTCGCAGGAATGCAACCCTTAGATCGATCATAGGTCATAGATCATAGGTCATAGGTCATAGGTCATAGATCATAGATCATAAGCCATTCATAGGTGCCTATATTAAGACTCAGTTAAGTCCTCCTGCCCCCGTTTTACAAATCGTTGTGACGTACGGAGTTAGAGAAAATGAAAATCCTCCTATTTCGGTTGGCGAAATGGGAAATAGGTACAAGCCACTTTCCGAAGAGAATCCGTCACAGATCAGTCGTGCGGGGGCAAGGAAACAAGAATTTATGTCATTTTGCCCTTTAGTGGAAAAATTTTGCCCATGAGTTGAAACTATCGATTTGAAGGGAATTATTTTCAAATGCGAAATACTCGCAGTAGACTTTGCATTGCAATAGATTGTAAAAAGGTGCCTCAAATTTAGTTGAAGTCACCACGGTTTCAGTGATCAAATTTTTTCATTCAGACGCTACCGCAACTGAGGCTCTTTAAGGATATAGCACATGTACAATAATACAAGTGCTTTTTTTTTCACAATAATTTCACATGGTCGTGTTCGCATTGTGAATTTTCGTCAGATCTTTAATTTTGCAAGTTGCAAATCGAAACTTATTAGTATTATTGGGATATTGGAATACATGTCTGTGTTTTTGGACGAAAAAAAAAAAAAAGACAAACCGAAACAATGCATGTTTTATTTTTGAGAGAAAAAGTAGGAAAAAGTTTGGTTTGATGTCACAGCCCTCTGCAGTGTGTCCACCTCGCCTTTAACTACCACGATGGAAGCGCTAATTTCACTTAAGCAATGCCCAATATTATCTGGTTATGATAACTTAAATTTCACAATTATGTTAGACATTCTTGAGGGGTAAATTGAAAGTGTCTCCCCTGACCTCAAACAGACTCAGTCTGATACTGAAATTAAACTGCATAATACTGACTGAATATGATGAGGTGCTTAGCAGTTCCGTGTGTTTCGTTTGTTTTCAAGGTTTGCGGCATGTAATTAAAAGAGTTCTTTGCATGAAGTTATTTAATGGCACGGAATATTTCCGGTATATAACAAGTTCGACCCAATTAATTGATCGATTGATTGATGGACTTATTGCATGTCAGTGTATTTCTGTAAGATTAGCGCATCCCACAACAATTCTAGAAAGGCCGCAAGGACTCTTCGAGTAATTTTAGAGTTTTTCGGTTCTAGGGCCCGTTTCTCGAAAGCCCCGGTAACTTAACGGGCCCGTAAAGCTGTTCTGTTTTCCTTCAAGATGGAGATTTCAAAAGTTTTGAAATGATGATACAATAAACCTATCAGCTAGCGAAACAAAAAGGTTTGGGTGCCACAATCTGCTTTCCTATCCTTTAAATTTTGATTTTTAAAACATGGCTGCGGGCCCGCTAAGTTACCAGGGGCCCGTTTCTCGAAAGTTCCGGTAACTTAATGGGCCCGTAAAGCTGTTCTGCTTCCATTCAAGATGGGGATTTCAAACGTTTTGAAAATGATAAGATAAAACTATCAGCTAAAGAAACAATAAGGACTGGTATGGGTGCCAGAACCTGCTTTCCTATCCTTTAAATTTAGATTATAAAACATGGCTTCGGGGCCCGCTGAGTTACCGAGACTTTCGAGAAACGGAGCCCCGATCCGTTTGTACCAAGTGCAGCCGTTAAGAGTTTCAGCCCTCGTGTTAGTCAGTTAGAAATGCATCCGTGCATTTATACGTTCTCGTGGTTTCCTTGAAAATCATACACGACTAGGACCACAATGCCCAAAGTTTAAAGTTTCTTTTAGACCGCAACGCTCCGCAGTACCCTCGTTGCCTAGATGAGTAAGCACACCTGCCCCAATCACCTTTTCCGTAAGAGAGACAAAAGAATTTCAATAGGGTCAACCGTCAACCGTCAAATGGCCAAGATGTTAACCGTCAACTGTCAAAATGCGATCACGCCTCTAAAGATCCTTCACTGATTTTAAGATCCTTCAATTTAAAGATTCTTGCTTTTAAATATTCCCCGTTTTAAAGATTCCCGCTTTTAAAGATTCCCGCTTTGAAAGATTCTCGCTTTTAAAGACTCCCCCTTTTAAAGATACCCCGTTTCAACGATTCCTGCTTTAAAGACTCCCCATTTTCAAGATAATAGTAAAGTGTATGGTTTTAGATTGTATTGTATTTTATCATTGACACTTAAGCTGTTTTTATAATCTATTTTTTTATCTGTAAATAGTTTTATCTTAATTTTGTAACTAATATTTTATCAGTGAATAAAGGCTGATAGTTTCGAAAGAAACTGTTTGGGGCTGCGTCGGTGGGAGTAACGAAATAATTTGGATATATCAACAAAGTTGAAATGGTAAATTGGCCACCGTAATGATTACAAAAGCTGACGTAATATTTTATCACTCGTGTATGGCAGAAGAGCCCTCAAGGGGGAGCTATGCAGTTAGTATGTAGGTATGTATGCACGCATGTGAAGATTCTCGCATTTAAAGATTCTTCACTTTAAAGTTTCTCGCTTTTAAAGATTCCCCGCTTCAAAGATTCCCCCTTTCCCATTTCCCATTCCCCATTCCCCATTCCTCATTCTCCCATTCCCTATTCCCCTATTCCCCTATTCCCCTATTCCCCTATTCCCCTATTCCCCTATTCCCCTATTCCCCTATTCCCCTATTCCCCTATTCCCCTATTCCCCTATTCCCCTATTCCCCTATTCCCCTATTCCCCTATTCCCCTATTCCCCCATTCCCCTATTCCCCTATTCCCCCATTCCCCTATTCCCCTATTCTCCATTCCTCTATTCCCCGTTCCATATTTTAAAGATAGCCGTTGGTTAATTATCACATTTTATTCATAATTTCAAGTTCATTGGTTCATTGTTTCTTACAAGCGGGCAATACTGTGCCATTTTTTGTTGATTTACCCTTGTTTCGCCTTAACATCAAACATGGAGAAGGAGGGTTATGGCTGCAACAATCATGAATCTTTCGACGCCTTGATGAATTTCTATGAAAAAGGTGCTTCAGACTACGATGAGGTAAGCGAGCGCATACATTAATTAACACATTGAATGAATTTCAATCGGCTGCGCGCATTACTGATACTCAGACGTGCATTTACATAGAGATAAATTTACCTAAAAATTAAACAAAAGAAAATCCCAACTCGAATTTTACAGCTTTGTC
The DNA here is from genome assembly GCF_964205215.1 of Stylophora pistillata. NCBI lineage: Eukaryota > Metazoa > Cnidaria > Anthozoa > Scleractinia > Pocilloporidae > Stylophora > Stylophora pistillata. Next base: position 10,789,649 of record NC_142525.1, read on the forward strand.
ATGCAGCCTGTAATATCCTTCCTGTATGCATCCAACGACGTGGCATGTTTCGTTTAACAACTCCGCTAGCTCTTGATTCAATATGCGTTGTTGTGACATATTTTGAGCAATTTTTTAACGTCACGGATTTCGTCTAATAACTGGAGCACTTTTGCTATTACATGTAGAGAAAAACCTGAAGATGGTTTAGGGCAACGACAAAGATTGGAGGGTAACTATTGACTTGAAAAGTGTGACCTCTCACGGAAAAACCTACACTAACGGCTTTCCGTTAAACGGGTGAAACGTATGGCTACCAAACGGGTAACAAACGGGTAACAAACGGGTAACTCATCCGTTCGAACGGATACTATCGAATAGCTGAACGGGTTATCAAGTATTCCGAACGGCTTGTGTAAATTTTCGAACGGGTTACCCACACGACTGAACGGCTTGTCAAAATTTTCGAACGGCTCACGTCACGCAAACGACTGAACGGCTTCCGAAAATTATTATCGAACGGGTCACGCAAACAAAAGAACGGCTTGTGAAAATTTACGAACGGGTTGACATAGACGGATGAACAGGTTTACGATTAATTTCGAACAGCTCATAAAAAAAAAGATTGCCATATAGGCCGAACGGATAGGTTATCACTGCGAACGAATGGACACAGATCTGGTCTGATCCAGGTTTTGTTGAAACCTCTTGTATTAAAAGTACGTAGGTTCACTCAGTGATTGTCAAATTTCTTACAATACTCAAGGTAATTCAAGTTATGTAACGAGTTATTCTAATGAACAATGGCGACACATGGATGGGGTGATAAGTCGCATATCGTCAAACTAAGTCTAAACTAAAAGGTGTCCAGTTCAAATGTGGACACCTTTATACAGCAAAACTTGCCAATGTAATATGTACCATTTTTCCGTTCTTAACCTTTGCATGAGACTGTCACACGACCGGTTATTGATCGTCACAAGTCACGTCACGGTCCTTCCTGATTGCGTGACCGCCGTTGCATAAAACGAATAAATTAGGGACTTTAAGAAACCACGACGGCGACGCCAAGGAAGACTTCGATTAAAAAATGAATTTCTACTCTTAGTTATAGTTTAAAAAATGGCTGCAAGAGTTTATTGTCTCATACAGCGCCACAGCTCAACTTTAGCAGGACGTATAAAGTAGCCTTTGAGTTCCAAATGGAAATTAAAATAATTTGCTGTCGCGGTTTCGGTTCGCAGACGACGCAAATTTTGGCGATTTCACGTTGTTGTTTTGTATAGGACGGCCAAGAAATGTACAAAGTTTTAAAACGCACGTGCTGAACTATTGTTCTGCCGATTAGATCTCTTGTTTTTCTACGTCCTCGTTGCCGTCGCCGTCGCCGTCGTGGTTTCTTAAGGTCCCTATTATCAGAACATAGGTGGTCTGCAAACTTGGAATCCTCCCTCGTCTTCAAAAAGTCCAGAGCACACTTTGGTGCCCGATGCGGTTACTTTTCCACATTTTAATCTTATTTTATTCCGAAATTCTATATCTGTTTGAAAGAAACTGAGAAAAAAACATGACCTTTAAAAATCGAGACGAGACGTAATTATTCTAATTTCTGACTATGGGCGTTTGCAACCAATCTCTAGAGAAAAAGGGAACAATGGTGAAAGGAGCAAATGCTGGAGGACGAACAAAAGAAGCTAATGAGATATGTATATTGTTTACGTCCACCAACATTGCTTCCACCAACATTGTTTTCTTATTCGCGGGAAAATCTACTCCGCTTTCGTTTGTTTTAACATCAAACGTGGAGATGGAGGGTCATGGCCACATGTATAACAATCATGAAACTTTTGATGCATTAATGGATTGCTATGAAAAAACTGCATCAGAGTACGACGAGGTGAGCAGAATCACACAATAATGTACATTTTGAATGATTTTCAATCGATTGCTTCACCGATTCTCAGACGTCAGTAGACGTGCATTACATCGAGATGAATTTGCTCCAAACCTAACGAACGTTCTGCAGTTTTGTAGCCTTTAGTGTGTTTCTTGCATGCATACAATCCATATGGCGGGTTTAACAACTCCGCTAGCTTTAGTGCTTTTATATGTTATATGTATTTGTGTATGCGCTGGTTAATCATGACCGGTTTTTGCATGACAAATCGTTGTTTGGTTACCGGCGTCCTTCTTCTAAGAGGAAAATCTGACGACAATTTAAAGTAACGATAAAGAATCGAGGATAGCGGTTAGCTTTAATAGTTTATGTCAATTTGTTTCCATGATACTGCAAGGACATTTTATACATTGGAGGGCTCTTTTCAAGTGAGAGTCGTCGTTTTGTTTCATTTATAAGATCGTGTTTCTTATCAGTGTTCTTGATTTACATGTTGTAGCATTAGCTTACATAAGCCTTTTCCTTAGCTTTCTTTTTTAATCGTTGGCCTTTAATTCGAACCACACACACAGCTACACCTTCTATTTTGTCAGTCCCTTTTCCTGTACTCTGTACTGTTCGATTGCGCCGCTTCTTCCAATAAACATTCTGATTCAGCGCTCTAAGCTCAATTTTTCAAAAATTCGCCGTTTGGTGACCTTCAATCGTAAAATGGTCGCTATAAAAAAAATTTAGTCGCCCCCCTCCCCCCCGCTAAAAAAAAAAAGACAGAAGGGGAGGACACTTCATGACATATTACACGATGGGCTAATGCGCCAAACGGCACGTTTTATCACTTAGGTTTGCTACTGTAAGAGAAAGAAAAGGAAGAGACTGTCTAGTAGCAAAAACGATTTATTTCAACATTACAAAGCTGCTGAGACCGTGCAACATTCTTAATTGCCCCTTCAAATCGATCGAATTTGCCATTTTTTCACGCAGTCGAGTTTCTGAAAGACGAGAGGCGAAAAGAGAAACGCAGGTTATGCCACCGCTTGTACTATTGATTAAATTCGTTCTATTGTTGATAATTTTTCAAGTAAGTTTCTCTTTTAATCTGTTGGTCGCCAACTGACGACTTTCACCAGAATTTTAGTCGCCAAATATTTTTTTCACTCGCCATGGCGACCAAAATGGTCGCAGCTTAAAGCGCTGTGATTGATTTAACTTGATTTCTCTGGAATTATTCAATCGTTAAACGTGTGTTCGATTGTTCAAGCTCCTGAGTTCAAACTCTCCTTAACACAGTCAGCGCGTGGCTTCGTCCTGGAAAGTCACACAGTGTAATTCGCATTATTTTTTTCAACCCCACCGTTTTATAAAACGAGCGTTGTTCTGGGAAAGTGTTCAGTGAATGCAACCGGTTGTCGGTTGTCACGTCAAGGTTCTTCCTAATGGGATGACGACCGTTGCGTAAACGAATAGTAATAATCACATTCTCTGTAAAACAGCATCCTTTTTTAGTATCTGCAACGAAAAGACTTATTTTCGAAAGAGATAGACAACATGAGAATTCGTATGATGGACGATCCTTCGCAGTAGATAGCACTATTTATGCAATAGCGAAAATCAGATCTGAAAAAAATCAGGCCTGTACGGGATTCGAACCACTGACCTCTGCGATACTAGTGTAGCGCTCTACCAATTGAGCTAACAAGCCGACTGGGAGCAGGCCGTTAAGTTGATTGGTAATAAGCCCGTGATTTTTTTCAGGTCTGATTTTCGCTATTGCATAAATAGCGCTATCTACTGCGAAGGATCGTCCATCATACGTATTTAATAACGCAGTTCAAATTATATGAACTTCATCTATTCATTGTATCTGATTTATCATCACGGGTTTAATACGAATCAACTTAACGGCCTGCTCCCAGTTGGCTTGTTAGCTCAATTGGTAGAGCACTGCACAAGTATCGCAGAGGTCAGTGGTTCGAATCCCGTACAGCCCTTTTTTTTTTTTTTCTTTTTTTTTTTCAGGTCTGATTTTCGCTATTGCATAAATAGCGCTATGTACTGCGAAGGATCGTCCATCATACGTATTTAATACCGCAGTTCAAAATATATGAACTTCATATATTCATTGAACATGAGAATTCTTGTCGTTTTTACCTGGAGCCCGTTTCTCGAAAGTCCCAATAACTTAACGGGCCCGAAGCCATGTTTTAAAATCAAAATTGAGAGGATAGAAAAGCATGATGTGGCATCCAAACCAGTCCCTTTTGTTTATTTAGGTTATAATACTTTTTTCAAAATTTTTGAAATCCCCATCTTGAATGAAAACAGAACAGCTTTCAGTACCGGCCCGTTAAGCTACCGGGACTTTCGAGAAAAGAGCCACCGCTTATTCGTGGATTTTTTCCTCGAATGGTTAGTTTGAGTCACATCTGGGCCACACAAGTGGAAGGGTGAAGATCTGATCGGCAGTATCTAAAACTATCTACCTCTGTCCCTGCAAGACAGCCCTGATGTGGCCTGTGATTGTAGCTGTACATAATCCTCTCTGTTTTTCTTATTTCTTTCTTTTTCTGGTCTAATATGATGCGTCACTACATGTATATATCTTTTTGGTACTTACCACATAAGTAGTTAAGCAAGCAAGCAAGCAAGACTCGATAATTATGCAATATGATTGGATTACACCTGTCACGTGGTACAAATTACTGGCTCCTCATTGATTTAGACACAAACCATTCGTCTTTTTTTTTTCTTTTTTTCGAATGCACAGGATGTGAAAGTTCACAGAGGATACATCGGCCACGAAACTGCGACTGAGAAGTTGGTAACAAAGCTGAAAGAGCTTGAGTTTTCGGAAGATTGTAAAATCCTTGACGTTGGTGCCGGAACTGGGCTGGTCGGAGAGGAGCTTTGTAAGAGGAAATTTACCAACCTTGATGCCCTAGATGCGTCAGACGCCCTTCTCAAAGAAGCCGACAAGAAAGGGGTTTACAAGAACTTCTTTGTTGATGTCCTGGGTCCTAATAGACGGATACAGTTTTGCGATGACTGCTATGACGTAGCTATTGCCGTTGGAGTGTTTACTCGAAACCACGTGAAGGCGGAAGGCGCCATGGATGAAATGGCACGAGTTGTCAGGCCAGGCGGATTGGTCAGCTTCACGATAAGAGAGGACGTGATGTTTGAAGAAGAATATGGTTACGAAGCAAAAATGGAGCAGCTGTGTCGAGAGGAAGTCTGGAAACTTGTGTCCAAGAGTGAGGAAGATTATCACAGCAAAACCGACATCAGGAAATGCTACTTTTACATTTATCAAGTTTTGTAGTTTTGTAATCAGACTAAACACGTTTCAGCCAAGGGCAAGTAGTAGCAGTTATTACTAGGTTTCTTCATTATTCAATTATTTATTTAGCCAGGTAAGATTTCCTTACACCTCTATACTTTATTATGCACAGAGTTCTTGGATAAGAAAAATTATTGAAAAAACTTTTAGACGCTCGTGAACTTTTGCTAGAAAGTAAGCCTTTGTCTTTCTGAAATACAGAATGTGGTAGGTCTTAAAAGTTTTCGCCTCAAGGCGAGACTTGAAAAACAGGTAGCTTTTATCTTGAGGGACTCAAACGTGGCAGTCAAGTGAGATAAGACTTTTTGTCTGGACAAGGTGCTACACATAAGATTCCCATATTCGATAAGTTCTCGGTTTTGGGTTAAAATGTACAATTGTAGGTTGCTTAGGGGTAGATTGAGGCACTGACTATCAAATTTTGACCGGAACTTTTTTTGATGTAATCAATTCTCATTCATTCATTGTTTCCATTTTGTGGAGTTTCCAAGCTGCACTGCAGCAAAGTTCACGATTAAATCTGTTCTACAGTCCATTACAAATGACACTGTTTCTCGGGTGTTCAAATTGGCTGTTGGTGATGTATGGTCAATTTAAGTGACATTTGTTCGCTGTTTTAGAGAGTATGGTATTCATCAAAGAGGTCCTTCTTGTCTTTGAAGCGCGGGGCAGAAGGAATATTCTTACTAGTCCCTCATCCAGCTTCATAGGAGAAGTAGGGCAGTTGTCTTTTAAGCAAAAACAGGCATAATTTGCTAATGGGGCTCCCGTTCTTAGGCATCATAAAATTTGGTATTTACACTGTTTTCTTTTTAGAGGACAATCAGGAAATGTACGACGTTTTAAAATACACACGTGGAGCTCTTTCACCCAGCTTCACATTAGATGTTTTGTTTCGCCACGTAATCGATGCTAACGTTTAATACTGTCTACCAGACGGGTTCAAAAAGTGGCGTAAGTTCGTTCATTATGGGCTTTTACAATTTTAGATGTGTATTTTTAATAATGGGCACAACCAAAATATCGATTTTACGTTTCAGTTCATTTTATAGCCGTCCATTTAGAGAGGAAGTGATTGAAAGCTGGTGAAGTTGGAAGAAAAGACTAAACTAAATTTTTTAGCGAGATGAGGGGGAGTAGAACATACGTGGTCAAAAAGTATAATATCAGTAAATAACAATACAGAAATAAAAAATAAAGCAAGACAAAAAAGAGAAAAACAGTCTTAAGCACAGCACCCTAAATATATTCTGAAGACAAATGGGTTGGTTGGATCTGGAAAATATTGCTCCGTTCATCCATGAAAATTTACATATTCTGTTGTTTACATTATTGGAGGAGAAAACGTTAAATCTCGACGATGGCTCAGAGAGAATCAGATACTTCGATAGTGGATATTTTAAATACAGTATTGTTATCAGAAAAAAATCAGTATTTGTGATATGCAAGTTACACCGACAAACTATATTTCCAAACCGGCTATTACAACTGTATATAGCGTTAGAGGGAAATGAAATGGTCATTGTAGATTCTGCTTACAAGTTCCCAATGATAGCAATATTAGAGAGTTACATTATCAGAAGAAATTGCTCCAATAATTTGCTATCCTCCAGGCTATATACGAACGTGCTTTGAATTTTCCCTTTCAAGATATATTTGAATGATAAAATGTTGTCGGAGCGAAGAAATCATTCCTTGCTCAGATATCAGTAAAGGTCAGGAAAGAATTTCAATTTTTCTTTGAGAAACACGTTGCTGGGGAATTAAAAAATCGTCATAAGCCGAAATGGTTCGCTAGTTTAAAAGCTACGTGCAGAATTTGTAAAGATATTGTAGCAGTTACAGACTTAACGATAGTGGACTATTCTCCTCGCTTTGTTTTGGCTGCGATTACTCTCGGACCACGTGTCCAAGCAATGACGTATGAGGCTAAAGAAATCTCTTTGCTTCTAATTCGCGGGAAAAACTACACCGCTATCATTTCGTTTTAACATCAAACGTGGAAATGGAGGGCCATGGCCACATGTATAACAATCGTGAAACTTTGGACGCGTTAATGGATTGCTATGAAAAAACTGCCTCAGAGTACGACGAGGTGAGCAGAATCAGACAATAATGAGTAATTTTCAATTGCGTGCTTCACCGATCATCAGACGTACATAACATGGAGATGAATTTACTCCAAACCTAACGAACGTCCTAAAGTTTTGTAGCCTTAAGTGTTGTTCTTGCATGCACACGATCCATATGGCACATTTAAAAACTCCGCTAATTAGCTGTAGTGCTCTTATTTTGTTTATTTGTGTATGTGCTGGAGTTTTAATCATGGCAATTTTTTGCATGACAAATTGTTGTTTGGCTACCGGCGCCCTTTTCCTTAGAGGAAAATTTTACGACAATGTAAGGTAACGAAAAAGAATCGAGGATAATGGTTAAGAATAGCCTATGTCAATTTGTTTCCATGAATCAATTACTACACTAACATTTTAAACACGTAAAGGCTCTTTTGAATTGAGAATCATGTTGGTATACAAAGAAAACTTGAAAGAGAAGATACACCGTAATTCGCATTTTTTTTTCTTCAACACTACCTTTGTATGAAACGAGCGTAGTTCTGGGAAAGTGCCGAGTTCAAATCAATACCTTTCCACGGCGTATTATGACGAAATGTTTAAAAAAACAGAGTAATTACAGTACATTAATTTGTCTGAATAAGAGGACCCAATTCACACGGAGGAATATTGATGATTTCATAATTGACTCAACCATATCTCAATAGCTTAACGGATGATTCCTTTTTGGTTTTTTGAATCGTCCGCATCCCCATGGCGTTAAAAGGAAAGCATCAAGTTCTGTTGGAATATTGATTACACCCTCGCATGGTTTGGCAGGTTTTGGGGGCCATGAGAACACTCAATCAGTGCTATTTGAAAGATGTGCATCACGGGCGTGCAGGCCGGCTTGCTAAATCACTTTATTTTAGGATGGAGTGGTCATATTGTCCAGCTAATTGCGAAGATCATGATACCTTAGCCAGAACTTGATCGACTTTTAATCGAACGCAAAGTCAAGGGAAGTTAAGTCGTTTCAATGAACTGAAAGTCGATTTGATAGAAGTCGATTCAAGATAAATTGAATTCGATTCGAAAACTTACAAAATCGATTCGATAGATCGACAGAGTCGATTTGCGACGACTTCAGCAGGTCGATTCCAGTCCATTTTTGGTCGATCTTACACGTATATTTAAATTACAACAACTCAATTCTCGCTATTTCGAAGAAAACAAAACTAGAAAGAGACGTTAGTGAAATTACCTATGACGTTAGCGAAAGAACCTATGATAAATCAGTCTACTGACTTGAAACGTTAGCGAAACAAACTAAAACGTTAGCGAACTGTGTCGTGAGCCAAACAACTCCCAGGCGAAACGACTGCAATTCCCTCTGTGGCCAGTTGAGCCGTTGAAAGATTTTTGGGTAGACTAAAAAGCTGATTTTTCAGGAGATCTTCAAATTGCAATAAGTCGCCGAATTCTGTTTCCAACTTTCTTCATAAAAATTCCGTTTCTTTGCTCATTCGAATCTTTAATTATCTGCTACTGATGTGATCGTATGTAGTAGGCCGTCTTTTCTCTTAGATCAGCCACCTTATTAACTAGCCTGGTATTTTCTGATGTACTTGAACGAATAAACCCAAGCAGTTTATCATAGCTTTGCGACTCGATATCATGCGAAATAATTGGTTTTATCCGAGGCAGACTCACCTTCCGAGCATGCGCGCTTGTTTACTTTTTCTTGTCGGGTATAATATCGATAGCAATGGTACTGAGAGTATCTAAGAAATGAAGACCAAACACCAACCAGAGACCGAAGACCTAAGACCCACAACCGAAATATCGCGCGCTACACTTTGTGAAGCGTTGAAACGCACGTTATTGATAAGGTCATTTTCTGTAGAAAAAGCTGGGATCAAAATACAAAACGAATATGTTCGCGAAAATCTTTTCTAGGCCACGAAATACATGATTTCGCTCGCTACGCTTTGAGAGACTTTAAATGAACATTAATAGGGGACTGGGTCTTCGTTATGTGCAAAAAGCTGGGTTAAACTACAAAACAAATAACTTCGACTGATCGCTTTGCCGGTTTCCCAAACGCATCATGTAGGTAGGTGTTTGTTTTAAAGAAGCCTATAAGGACACGTTACGATCGTTTATACAACAAAACATAACGAACAATATCATGTTTTACCGCCTGACTGAGCGTTTCGGCAAAGGTTTTCGTTTCTACAAAACCAAGACCCCATCAACAAATATGCGTTGTCAACCAAGCGGAAAGCTAAGATGGCTGAATTTTGGTCGATTTCTTTTTTTGCCTATTTGTGGACCTAAACGAAGTTAGGGTACATAAACACGAGGAATGAACGAGGAAAATAGCTAGCCATCTTGACCTCACAAGTAGGCTAATAAAGGATTTCTTAAATGGCAAAAATATTTCGTCTTAGTAAGAATAAAAAATTACTTGTTTATTTTGAGAGCCCCGTTGGAAAAAAAAGTAGCACAACAGAGAGAGTGTTTTATGTCTTCTTTGTTTTGACTGTCTTTTTCCACTTTTTTCGACTACATCGCCGACATTGCGCACAAATTACGAACTTTGCAAGACCGCTCCAAGCAATTTTCTTCTTGCCCGATCAAAGCGAGCAATCCCGAGCCAATGAGAACACAGGATTTGCTTCATATTGCCCACGGGCCCTGCCAGCGATATGATAACGTGTGTTATAACGCCTCACAAAATTTAGTAGCGATGTCTCATTAGTAAGAAGTCTTCTCCGTGTTCTTTTTCTATCAAAAGACACCTCTGGCCATGGTTCCAATAATCAGCTGCTGGCAAATCACGAAAGGCAAGGTCTATAGTTCTGCAAACACCCCTAGCTTTAGTAGCCTTTTTAATCGTGTCATCGGTATGCAATTCGACGCATTCAGTTAAAGCTAGGATATAGTATAGCACGTTTTTGACTCTCTCTCATATATATATCTCTTATCACAAAAGTGCGTGTTTCTTCATATAAGTTCTGTTCGCGCTAGGCTCATCCCGACGCGGCCTTTGCTCTCAACTTCCCACATTACACCCATGAATCTCTCTGCGTTTTCTTTTGTTTGAGGAACTCCCTCCAACTGTTCGCTTCACAGTTTTAAAGGCTATTTCATAACATAGTTCACTGGTGGAAACTTATCTTCCATAGCGCTCTCCGCCAGATCGAACGATAGCCTAGGATTCCTAATAATAGATATTAATAAATTCCACGATCCGAGCGATGAAAAATACACATTTCGGAACAAAGCCGTTTAGTTTGGTCTGTTCGTAGCAATCACCTTTGATAATATTCGATCGCCTCCTGTTTGTTTGCAAGTGTCTTTACTGATGAGCATTGAAAATTCCAACTGAAAGTCCCTATTTTTGTGTTCTTTGTTTATTAGCTATGTCTTTTTTCAAACATCATAAAACGGTAAGGTTAACAATCGAAAGAACTTTGACGCATTACGCTACCTTTGAACTTACCTATGATGCCTCTGGAGCTAGTTTGACTTCCTGGCTTAATTTAAGTTTTCTTTCAAATCGAATGAAAAAATCTTGGCTTTTAGCCAAAACATTATTTTGAAATGCTACTAAATGTCAATTATGCTGATTTAATTACAATAATAAACAAAGAAAGCATTGGAAATAATCGTTTTATCGTCAGCCTCGTTTCCATGTTAAGCGGCAATTTTTTTAAATAAACGAGTACGCAAAAAAATGGGAAAGCTACACTTTCATGATCGCTATCAAGAGAATTTGTAAAGTCTTTGACATAACCTTTTCTCCCGCTAAGTGGTACCGAGAACCTCTCTGGCACATGGACTTTATCTTTTTAGTATATACTGTTTCGTTGAGAAAAATGTATAATTGGATATGAGTCATAACTGATTGACAATTAATTTCCCTTCTCATTAAGTTCATGATACACTTGGGATTAGTAACCTCGTAAGATCGCGCAACGTGTTAAAAGTTCAGTTTTTAGAAGGAATCGTTCCGTGCTAAATTCTTCTCTCGTTTCATATGATTTTGCCAACCGAATGTCCAATTGAACTACCACCCCGTGTCTACGAGTGATTAGGAATAATCTGCTGGATATCGTCACAGAAGTAAGTGGTCGATGATATGCGATTAATCACTGTAGTCCGCGTATGTTGTAGTTTGCCCTGTAGTTTGCCCTATCTAATATTATGCAACGTTTTCCTTAATAGATCGAATAAAACCAGAAATTATTTATACGGTTTGCGTCATCCAGTGGATTAATAAGCCCCTTTTTCTCCCCGGATCATATGCCACATAAATTCTGATGAATAAGCCATAAGTCAGTATTTTGAACCAAGTGACGGATGTTATCCGATGATATTGCATGATTTACAGTATAAGCCCTAGATGCGAAATGTCACGCAATGCTTTGGTATTGACATCAAAGTCACGCAATCCTACATCAAGCAAGAGGGGATCACGCGGGTGGTCACGCAAGCGAGCAAGGAAGCAAGACGCAAGAATTATGCAATATGATTGGACAACACCTGTCAGGTGGTACAAAATACTGGCTCCTCATTGGTATGGACACAAACCACTCGTCTTAACTACTCACAGAGGTGACTAGTGAAAAAATGAGTGGCAAGTTTTATTTACCTCCGAGCAGTCAAAAAGACAAATCGCGCCCCAAGGGTTTAATTTCTGTCAATTTTTCGGAATATTGGCTAAAAAATAAAACCATCTTTTAGGTGTGGTATATATTAAAACAGGTATTTACCTCGCTTTTGGTGAAGGTGGTGGACATTGCCTGGCCACTCCGCGGCTCGGTAGATATCCACTACTAGCTAATCCCACCTTAAAGATTAAATAGTGTTTGTGTTATTTTTTCGAATTCACAGGATGTTGAAGTTCACAGAGGGTACATCGGATACAAAACCGCGACTGAAAAGTTGGTAACAAAGCTAAAAGAGCTTGAGTTTTCGGAAGATTGTAAAATCCTTGACGTCGGTGCCGGAACTGGGCTGGTCGGAGAAGAGCTTTGTAAGAGGAAGTTTACCAACCTTGATGCCCTAGATGCGTCAGACGCCCTTCTCAAAGAAGCCGACAAGAAAGGGGTTTACAAGAACTTCTTTGTTGATGTCCTGGGTTCTAATAAACGAATACAGTTGGACAATGACTGCTATGAGGTAGTTATTGCCGTTGGGGTGTTTACTCGAAACCACGTGAAGGCGGAAGGCGCAATGGATGAAATGGCACGAGTTGTCAGGCCAGGCGGATTGGTCAGCTTCACGATAAGAGAGGACGTGATGTTTGAAGAAGAATATGGTTACGAAGCAAAAATGGAGCAGCTGTGTCGGGAGGAAGTCTGGAAACTAGTTTCCAAGAGTGAGGAAGATTATCACAGCAAAACCGACATCAGGAAATGCTACTTTTACATTTATCAAGTTTTGTAGGTTTGTAGTCAGACTAATCGCATTTCAGCTAAATGGAAAGTAGAGGTAGTTATCACTAGGTTTTTTTTGTTTCAATCATTCGGCTAGGAAAGATTTCCTCACACCTCTATAATTTATTATGCATAGAGTTCCTGGATAAGCAAAATAATTGAAAAATGTTTTAGACGCTCGTGAACCTTTACTGCAAAGTAGACCTCTACACCACTAAGGCCAGTTCGATTCCTCTGAAATAGAAAATGTGGTAGGTATTAAGCGTTTTTGCCCCAATCAATCCAATTTCATTTACTCTTTCTTTCCATTTTGTGACGTTTCCATGTTACACTGTAGAAAGTTCAAAATTAAATTTGTTCAGCAGTCCATTCTAAATAAAACTGCTTCTCTGGCGTTCAAGTTGGCTGGTGGTGGTGAATGGTTAACTAAGTGACATTTGCTCGCTGTGTTTGGAAAGTATGGTGTTCATCAAAGGGACCCTTACTAGTACCTCATCCAGCTTCAAAGTAGAAATGGGGCAGTTGTATTTCAAGCAAAAAGAAGGATAATTTGCCAACGGGGTTTCCGTTCTTCGACAACGCAAAATTTGGTATTTACCCATTTAATGTTTCAGAAGACAGCCAGGAAATCTACAACGTTTCAAAATGCGCACGTAGAGCTCTTTCACTTGGCTTCACATTAAATGTTTTGTTTGCCATATTATCGATGCTAACGTTTCTGATGTTTACCATGCCAGAAGGGTTCAATCAGCGGCGTACGTTCGTTCAATGTGGGTTTTTACAATTTCAGGAGCAAAATATACATGAAGCTTTTATCTTGAGGGACGCGAGCGTGGCTATTAAGTGGGATAAAAATTTTTGTCTGGACAAGGTGCTACACATAAGATTTTCATATTTGATGAGGTGTCAATCTTGGGATAAAATACAAAGTTGTAGGTTGCTTAAAGGTAGAATGAGCCACTGAATATCAAGCTTTGATCGGAACTTTTTTGAGTGTAATCAGTTTTCATTTGCTCTTTTGTGACGTTCACACTGTATAAAGTTCAAAATTAAATCTGTTCAACAGTCCATTCTAAATTAAACTGCTTCTCTGGTGTTCAAATCGGCAGGTGGTGGTGAATGGTCAATTAACTGTCTTTTGTTCGCTATGTTTAGAAAGTGTGGTGTTCATCAAAGAGATACTCACTAGTACCTCATAAAGCTTCAAAGTAGAATTAGGGCAGTTGTATTTCGAGCAAAAACAAGGATAATTCGCCAACAGGGTTTCTGTTCTTAGACAACGCAAAATTTGGTATTTACACATTTTATTTTTCAGAAGACAGCCAGGAAATCTACAACGTTTCAAAATACACACGTAGAGCTCTTTCACTCGGCTTTACATTAAATGTTTTGTTTTGCCACATTATCGATGCTAACGTTTCTGGTGTTTACTAGAGGGATTCAATAAGTGGTGTAAGTTCGCTCAATGTGGGTTTTTACAATTTCAGGAGCAAACTTATCATACGTGATCCAGGAGTCTTACACTGATTTCGAAGTTTATACAAAAATACAGAATCATGTGTAAAAGCGTTCATTTTCTCCCTGAAAACCGCGTCTTATCCAACAGTTGATGCCAGTAATGTTTTTTTTTCTTTTATCATGAAAGTTATCCATTTCGTACTCCATTGGCTACTGAAGATGATTCATATGACATGTGACAAGTCCTGGCGTACTTGGAGAGGCAGTAGTGCGATTCTTACTATACTTGCAAGCAGACTAAGAATGCCTTTAATTAATAAGGCGAAATCACGTCCTGAGAACCAGATGAATCTCAAGATTCATTTTGAACTCGGCTTTTAATGTTTCAGCAGCGTGACAAGTTTCGTTAGCTGTTCGCTCTCCGGGAGCACCTTTTTCATCTCCGGCAACGCGCCAATCCTTTTAACTCCAATAAGTCGCATTTCTTGCGTTTACTTATTTCTTTTTGTTGTTGTTTGTGAGTTTGTGTTTGTTTGTTTCTTTTTTTTTCTCTATCCTTGACTCCTTCAATGGCTCTTAAATCATAGACTTGTCGTTTTTTCTTGATGGATAATTTCGTCTGACCTTTGCGTGAGGTGATGGGCTCTTTCGATCGCACTTAATTCACTGCTTTACTTATCTTGAATTAATAATCAGGTTCCTCCATTTTCTCATTTAAATTGCATGGTTCTACCCTCCACCCAAACACGTAATTTCTCTCGTCCGTGAGTTCTTATCTTGATGTGAATGGCTGTTGCAGTCTTTTGACATAGCCTCGTTTAGCACTCACTTGTTACTTACTCATTAATAATATTTTGATGACGAAGTTTCTCCCTTAACTCAGATACCAACATCTTCTCCCTGTAAATTCTCTCATTGGACTCCTCAGTGGTCATGTCTGAATATCTAAAAGACTGTTGTCTGGAAGGTGGGATCCTTTCCTTGGGAAGGGAAAACATCTCTGAGCTTAAATACTCCTTGCTGTCACTACGTTTAGGCGAGAGACAAGGTGAGTCGAGTTGAGGTCGAGGATGAGTGTTGTTTAAACTATACACTGATTCTATAATTTTGACCTCCATTGCACGAGGTATTCTCATATTATCCACGAACGACGGTGAGAACATGGCTCTCGAGTTGGTTTCACTGTCATGCAGTTGCTCAATGAATGCTCTGGGATATACATCTACTGGGTGACTCAAATGTTGGTGCTTTGCGTAAGGTCTGGAATTAAAAAATGACTTTATATTAGGAAAAATGAAGCTAATACTTCGGACTGTCTTCTCTCAAGGAATTAATTTGATATGGATTCATTACGTTTCCATATTTTCGATAGCTTTTTTCTTTTTTTGAGAGTTACGGTTTACTTAAAAATAGTACATGTTATTTGATGCTCTCACGAGACTCCTCTCTTTAGGAATATGAGTTTATATGGAGCATCATCTCTAATCTTCCCTCTCTCCTCGTCCTCCCTCACTTCTGCTACCTCACCCCCCCCCCCTCCACTTCCTTGTCAAAAAATATAAACAAGGAGGTTTGTAGTTGTTCGTTCGGAAAATAATTTTGTGTTTAGAAGCCTGCTCAAGATTGGTTCCGTTTTAGACATCAAAGGCTTTGAACCAAAGAAATTCATACTGCATGGTATAGCTTTTCAGATCTTGTGGCTAATCAGGAAACTAAAAGAATAAAAAAAAAAAAACAACAGAGAAAAAAGATACTAAGTGATAACCTTCCCTTGTCGCAAACGTTTCCCCCCCCCCCCCTCCCTCCCTCACCACCTTGCAGAAGCTTCCTGTTAGGTAACAGGCTGTTGGTTACAAGTCAGTGGACAGCGTATTGGGACGTTCGTGATATTCATCTACTGTATTTAATAAAATCTTCCTCTTTCAACATGTTTGAGGAATTAAATGACCTGGAATTTCTTTTTTTTTTTTTTGGTTGAATTTGTACAATTTTAAATGAAATTATGAATTCAGATAAGAATTCGAAAAGGCACCTGGAACCATTTATCACGCCCGACAAGTTGTGATTTAGGAATAACATTTTTGTGCCTCTCCCACACTTAAACAAAGCTTTAGCACACATAAGTTGCATTGATTTTCATACCTTCTGTTTTTTCGCTTATTCCTGGTTTGACAGCAAACATAGTGGCTATAATAGATAGCCACTATGATCATCGTAGTGGCAAGGATACTGGCCACACACCATACAGCTATCATCCAAAAGGGAATTTCTTTCTCTGAAAAGAAAAGGCATAAGTTTGGAATAGAGATAATTCGTGTCATAAATTTCAGTGAAGCCATCACAGGGCATATCGTTTGCAGGGCATAGCTAGAAGTAAATAGTTTTGAAAGCCAGATTAGATGGAAATTACGCTGCGGCAGCCTCGGATCGTGTTGGCTGGCTATGCAAGGTCTGCTGAGGAGTGACTTAAAGTATACTGGGACAGCATTTGCCGAGTTACTGTTAGGAGTCAGTAAGATAATTGATTTTGTCACCTTGCGCCTCCGTTGTCGGTAAAGAGGTAGTTTCATTAGCCATGCCAACCCTAGGAGATAGACAAAAAATATTATTTAATACGAACAAGAGATCAGACGAAAAAAAAAAGTGTTTTTTCGTCTCGTTGCGAGCATGGTCCAGGCCTTCAGGTGGTAATTGAGCGGAATACACTCGAACCTGTGTTAGGCAGTCACCTTGTTTCAAGCAGTTGGTTGTCAGGGTCCCGAATTTTTTTCTTCTTAGTCACTGTAGTTTTCACCTCTGTAGAGCGATCACCTCTATTAGGCGGTCGCGGTCACCCTCTACTAAGTCGCTAAGGCCTCTTTGTCTGTGTGTCACTAAAGGCAAAACCAGTTAAAAAAAACAACAACAACAAAACAAAACAAAAAACAATATAAGCCGTTTGAACCGTATTTCGCCATTGAGGGACACAACACACCGTGGTTTGCTTCTTTGTTTCGTTCATCGGAAGCAGAACTCGTGTTCGTGTTGGTATTGACTGAAGTCGTTTAGATCAGCGCCAGTTTATTAATCAGGAGCTTTCCACTTCTTTCCGAACTTCCGAATTACTGTACTACCTTGGTGCATGAGTAATGGACTAACCATGTCACACGGCTTCGTCATTAGCGCTGCAGCAAGTTTCAGTTCGCTTACATACAATAAAAAAATCTAGTTAAACTACTATTCAAGGAAAAGTCGAAGAAACTTCTGTCGCTTTTTCTACTGCTATGCGATCAGATGAAATCGTCAGGATTTTTTATATCTCAATCCTATTAACGTAACTGTCAACCTACTTTTAACTCTCCACTTCAGTGGTTCACCTTTGGGTTCACTCAAGTTTGGTCGAGAAGAGGATTTAAGAGGGGTTTTATCTTTTATGCAAGTTCCGGCAAACTCTGAATGGAGCAAAAAGTAAAACCAAATGGCAATCAGGCAGTGTTTTTTTAATTTTTGTCCTTTTTGACCGGTGAGTTTTTTTCTTCTGGTCTACCGAGCTTAGTCAGTAAGCAAACTCGCCAAACCACCAGTTCTGGCGTAGAGTGTTTCGTTTGTTTTTCTCAATACTTGGTGATGAAAAAGCTTGTGCTTCCTGACCATAACAGTTGATATGATATTACCCTTGTTTGCCCTTTCAATAACGCTGCCTTTGCGGAGAAAGAAGTCAGTCTTTCTTATAAGACGCTAAAAGTCTAATTTACCTCTGGATTGGTCACAACATTGACAATGCATGAATTTTCTGAGAAGGCAGGTAACAGAATTTAAGGTAGAAAATGGAGGCCTAAAATCGTAGTGATCTTTTTTAAGAAATAGTTCAAAGTATACAAAATGCGCATTGTTAATAATGTGCGTAACTAAAATATCGATTTTACGTTTCAGTTCGTTTTGAAGCCATCCATTAGAGAGGAAGTGATTGAAAGCTGGTGAGGTTAGAAGAAAAGATCTTACTCAAAATTTTTAGTGAGATGTGGGGGAGCGAAATGATAAAAAATAAGTAAAGAAGAGGGAAAGAGAGACCAAAACATTAACGACAAACTCTCAAATTGACGAATAACAAAAAAGAAACGAAAAATAAAGCACAGCAAAAAGGGAAGAAAAAATCTTGAGCTCAGCGCCCTAAACATATTCGGAAGACGAATGGCTTGGCCAGATCTGGAAAATATTGCTCCGTTTCTCCTTGAAAATTCACGAACTTCGCTATATGTTGTTTCTACATTCTGTTATTTAAATCGTTGAAGGAGAAAAGGTTAAACCTTGACGATGGCTCAGAGAGAAGCAGATACTTCGATGGTTGATATTTTGAATACAATTTTGCCATCCGAAAAAAAATAACTATGTGATATGCAAGTTACACAGACAAAGTATGTTTCCAAACCGGTTATTACGTCTGTATTTAGCGTTTGAGGGGAAATTTAATGGTCATTGTTGATTCTGCTTACAAGAGCGTTACATTAACAGAAAAAAATCGCTGTAATAATTTGCTATCCTCCAGGTTACATTCGAAATTTCTCCTCGATCAGATATTAAAGGTCTGCAAAGAATTTAAAATTTTTCTCTGAAAAACACATAGCTGGGAAATCAAAAATATTTACAGGCCGAAAATTTTCGTTATTCTAAAAGCTACGCGCAGAACACATATGTAAATTCTATTTTAAATGCATTGTGATCGTGAACATCGTCGACGCGAGCGAGTTTTCAGTGACGCTAAGAATTAATTAAAACGGTATTGTAACCAAAATGTCGCTAACCTATTTCATGGTGATGACTAAATGAATCGAAAGTAAGCTACAGAGTTTGTTGTCGTAGTTTATCACCACAAGCGCCTATCTCGAATCGCGTCGATCTGTTGTCTTTTATATCGAACACAACGAGAAAATCATGTTATTGCGGCGTCGTTTGCATTTGGCGAATCGCTTTAGCATCGATCGCGAGAATATTTTGAACTCAAAGATCCTAAAACTTCTCGTATATTCACGGTAATAGGCTGTTTCTCTTAACTATTATTTTTATGTCGTTCGCTTGATGTCATTTTTTTTCTCGTATCCTTTAAGCTTTCAAGTCTCGCACATTATTTACGAACAGATTAATAACGCTCCGAAAATCTTCTCCTCTAAAATCAATGCTCTCACATTTAAAAGTGTTTTAGGTATAATATCAACTCGACCAACCTTCACTTTCAGAAATTACAGCATGATGGGGTTCGCCAGTACACTTAATCTCCAAGGAACCGCGGGCGAATATTTCTTTCGGCAATAGATAATAAAAACACTCTTTGAATAAAACATCCACGAGAAGAGTTTCCTTATTGTCAATTCCAGGTGTAAGCGCCACATGCAGCAAAACACTGCTGGTTAAAATTCCACTTCTTCTGGCTGTCTTCAACAAACGTAATATCAAATTCTCTTCCTTGTGATACTTCTCCGTCAATAAAGAATTTAAAAGATTTTTCTTCCTGTGTCACTGTCTGCCTGAATGAGTTTGCATCGGAAACGTCGAGGAACGTATCATCATCTCTGATGTTTTTCAGCGACGGTCAGTAATATTTGTCGCATATTTGTTTTCGTGCCAAGACATTCGAGAGAGTAATAATTGAATAAACTCAAGGTAAGGAATGAATAACCAAATCTGTTTAAAAAAGAAAGGGATTCGGGTGCCAACACAGAAAATCAAGCGGATTTGCGGAGTTCTCCTCGAAAGCTCCTGTAAACTGTAAACTGTTGTGCGTGTACTTTAAAAACAAAACAGCACAAGAATGACTGCAGGTGATTTGACCAAATATGGAAGCTACCACAGGTTAAAAACATGCGCCGAGCTTTTGAAACTGACAAAGGTACGCCATTTTCATGTAAGTTTCGTTCCTATTCAGCCTATCCTTTCCGGAACCTTGTTTGTAGTTCATAACATCGAAACTCTTGTAAAGGCTTCCCTAGACTTTTATTGTTTTAACAAGCATCATAATGTCAACTATTATTGTTTGCACCATTATCATTCATTTTCAGATGGAGGCTCTGTTCGAAAGATTAAATGAAAATGTCGCTTTCCGCTACAGACCTCCTTTAAACGCCAAAGAAATAAAATAAATAGATAAGAAGTTTACCAATTTGCATAGTTGTGGAATTTGTCAACAAAACCTTTGCAAAGGATTATCACTTCAAAGTGCCATCGGTAATATCATTTTAATTTAATTTCTTACCTCGTTAATCTCTTCGGTGCTTTAATTTTCCATTTTGATTCAAAAACCGTTGCTGATAAAGCAATAAACTCATCCAAAAATCACAAAATTCTGCGAAATAGATATTTGTTTTGACAGAACGTTTTTAATTTTTTTTTGTCATATATCTATATCTATTCATTTCTATTCAAGAACACTGATTATTCAATATTCCTTTGTCATTAAAAATGGTTTGACGAGATCATTAATTCCAGTAGGAATGGATGGAATACATGTTATACAAATAAATGTTTTGTCGCATATGAAATGAACATGAAATCAAACGCTGAGTGCAAAATTGAAAAAATGGGATGGCGCTGTATTTGTTTTTCAACCTACAAGTGTTACAAGATCACGACCCTCAGTGGAGACTTTTAAAAGTCCAAATACCGTAAATAAACAAATAAAGAAGCTTTGACAGTCACCTGTACTTTTTTTAAGCCCGCAGGATGCGGCAGGGCTAGAAAGAAGTGTAGGGAAACACAGATTTCGTCTAGTGTTCATCCCTATTTCTTGAGTTTACATTTTCTTAACTTTTACGTATTCTCTTTTTTTTTCTGGTTTGTGTTTGAATACGAAATTATATCACGAGTGTTATCTGTGTTTGAGTTTTATTACCGTAAGTACTTAAATGACAGTCTAACTGAGCGTGAAAGCCTTCAAAACTCGGACAACCGATTTCGTTTACCGCCTCTGCTCACATTTAATACGTCAATAACGGTGCCTGGCATGTTTACAAACCTTTGTTTGGTTCTTCTGCTACTTGGTAGGTTTCCTTGAAACAGAAGATCGCGGAGCTGCACCAAGGCAGCGAGAAGAGTTTTGTTCGCATTATAAGAAAGAAAGAGTATAGTATTTCTGCTTCTCTTATGAAGCGTGTATTTGTCCAATTTAGCGCCGCCGTAGACCACCAAGGCCATACGTTTGATGCGCTCGAAAACGCAGTGCATGAGGTTAAGAAAAACATCATGTCGAACGTCAAGACCTGAAAGGAAAAGGCAAACATGTTTCGAGAGGAGATTAGAAAATTAGACAACATCTAGGTGTTAAGAAAGGATTATCGCAATCGCTAGACAATAATTGTCTAGCGCAGCTGAGCACGTGATCACAAAGAGGCGACAGCAAGAAAAGTAACTGTTAGAGTCCCTAAAAATGACGTGTAAGAAGAGAATAGAGCGAATCAACTTGGCTAAAGAAGAACTGGAATCTGTGGTAAAACAAATTAACCAAGCAGCTGATTTTGCGGAGAATCTGTCGCGAGAAGCTAAACTGCGGATATCATACAGAACAAATATACGTTGAGGCACAAAATTTGAAGAGCTTCGTGGAGTTGAAGTTCAGAGACATCGCTAGCCTACATTTGTTAAATTTACTGCCGCATCACAACACGGCCTGAAGCTGGGTTGTATTCACGTCACCGAGGCTAAATCAAGTCCTCTGGAAGGATTGGATCAAGGTTTCCAGGCTGGTACACGAGAAGAGTTTGTGCTGTGCTCGACGTCATCTCGAGCAGAGATAAGTGACCTGCCTGATCTTAAAGATCAAGTCAAATTCCTGATAAAACTCGTCAAAGATGTAACAAACGTGACTGTCCAAGACAAAGATGACGAAAATGTTAGGTTGATGTTTATCCCCAAAATTGCAAAGTACCTGGGGCTTCCGGTTTGAAAGTGAGGATGAATGGCGATAAACTACCTACCTGTCCCTTAACACTGCAAGTCAAAGAACGTGAACTTGTTGTGGCCGCTGAGTTGAAGTCTAAGTTTTTTCCAGGGGAAACGCTTAATGGATAATAGGAAATTGCTGTAAATACGACAGGCGAGATAGTTGTGACAGATGACAATAGCCACTGTGTTTATGTTTTTGATAATGGAAACTGTTTCTTGAAAATTGGAAGCAGGGGTAGCAATACATACGATTTCAGTTACCTTCTGGCATTCCGTTTAGAACTGGCAACAAGGTTCTAATTATAGATAGCAGCAATAATAGAATACAACGACTTAGTATTCGAATAGGAAATGTGGTGAAAAGGTTTGGACAAAACGGTAGAGAAAAAGGAGAGTTAAGCTTTCGAACAGACGTCACTGTGGATGACGAAGAGGGCATTGTTGTTACCGAGTTTGGCAATGATAGGATACAGGTGATGTCAAAGGAGGGAGAAACTATTTCCACAATTGTAAACAAAAGACTATAGAAACTATGTGGCCCATGGAACTGTATTCGCTTTAGAAACATGTTTCTCGTATTTGATGAAGGCACCAAAGCTTTTGATCAGTCAGGGACAATCTTATACCAGTTTGGCAAGGAAGGAAATCAAGTTGGACAATTTAATTGGCCGTGCGGTTTGCTTATAGGTAACTTCAAAAATCACCTGGTGTGACATTATAAGTAATCTAGTTCGACAGTTTTCGTTGGACGGTCACTTTACAGGCAAAACCATCACTCATTCATCGAAACCTACTGCAATAACAACAGCACCAGATGGGCTTATCCTTTTGAGTAGCTTTGATGAAGAAAAAAGTGTACATTTTAAAGTATACTTTTTTTTGATGACATGCCTTTATCT
Organism: Stylophora pistillata; assembly: GCF_964205215.1. Taxonomy (NCBI): domain Eukaryota; kingdom Metazoa; phylum Cnidaria; class Anthozoa; order Scleractinia; family Pocilloporidae; genus Stylophora; species Stylophora pistillata. Next base: position 10,812,628 of record NC_142525.1, read on the forward strand.
CTTTGAACACTGGAATATATTTGTTAATTTAAGAAACGAGGTGTTATTGATACGATGAATAACTGAATCTACAAAATAATTCGAATTTACATAACGAGCAGTTCAGAGGTTTGCTTTTTTTTAATGGAGTCTGTCTTAAGAAACCAGAGCCAGTTGCCTCTCAGGGCATTTGGTCATGTATCGAGGTCTTCTATCGTGTGTTTTATGCCCTCTTAACCCTGAACGGCTCGAAAAATAATAAATAAATTATAAATAAATAACAAACGTAAACGAAACCTAAGATCTTAATAGTGGTAATATAATTTATATCTGACCACTTGCAGCCTGAGGCTGAACTACGGGTGCAGTTTAAGGTTGAGAACAGACGTCAGCATATCAAGCGCCTCAGGCAGCCGCTTCAGTCCATCCATCTCACCTTCCCACCCATCCCACCCCAGGGGAGGACATCCATCACACAGTAATCTCGTGTGTGGGAAATTAACGTCTCCTACCCCAACACTGCAGGAGATGGGACCTTCATTTATTCGACCCTATCCGAGAAGACTAGAATATCTTACCATTCCTTGATGTTATAGAAAGGTAGCAAACTCTTCTTTATTATTTTAAGACCTTGAGTGTTGGTCCGGCCGGGACTCGAACCCTCGACCTCCCGCACAACAGTCCAGCGCACTGTCCATTGGGCTAACACGGCGATGGCTGACAGTTCAATTTCTCGTCCCACCAGCGACCTCAAATTACAAACCACGATCGCATAACTTTCCACATACCTGGCAATCCGCCTCCAGTCCTCTGATACGTGCCGGCAAAATATCAATTTATGCTAATTAGGGCTATTGCAAATGAAATGTTATCACGGCATAAGAAATTATGCCTACGACGACAAGACTCTTAATATAGACAATAATTCATCTCACATTTAGCCATTCAGCAAGCTGAAGTGGGCCAAAATGGAATCTGTTATCGTTTCGTTTTTCATCACATTCTTTTGTTTATCTCGCTATTCAGGTAAGTCATTGTCATTATCACTATCCTTTCGAGTGGATTATAGTAAGCGTTGAGTTAGAAAAGCATCAGATCAGCAAATGAATCGTTCCTCAATCATTCCTATTTGAGGGACTACAAAATAAGACGAGAAAGTTTCGCTTCTTCGCCGTGTAATGAGATCGCATGTTCATTGTTGTACAATCGATTTCATTTCAAAATCAAACAAGCAGATGATCGATTAGGTTGACAACAGCTGACAACGGAACCGAAGCCATCGAGTGACATTTTAATCCAAACTAAATTGAGTTCGCCAGAATTGTATGCTCTGAGGGACACCTTGCATCTTGGAAGTAACTGTCATATGACCATTAACATCGAACGACTCCATTTCTCAAAGATGATCCGAAAACTTTTTGTTATTAAGCTAAACCCCCAAAGTTTATGCATCAGTGCCGTAAATAGCATTGGTTCGCAATGAAAGCGCAATGAAAGTTTCCCGTCATACGATGTTTTTACCGCACCATGCTTACTTGTGAAAGTTACAAGTTTGTAAGAGAAGAAGTTCTTTGAAGGAAGGCAAAATGTTCGAAAGGTTAAACGAGGTGCACTTTTGTGAAGCGAATGTTTTCATCCGCATCAATTGTCCCTGTTATACCTCTAGGATCACAACTTGTAAAGTGCGTTTATTATACGGTTTCCCGGAATATACCAAGCCCAATTAATTAATTGTCTGTAGATATCATGAGCAGTAATGTCCTACTTTGTGCGTTGTTAGTAACTCTTGCTTTATTAGTAGCTCTGGTCGACATTCACTCTTACATTAACTGAGTGCCTGGGGCGAATTAAAGTAAACTTTCAAAGGTGATGATTCAAGCATAATTATTTTTAGTTGTTGTCACACAAAATTGCGGTTTAGTAAAACTTTGGTCATAAACGTTGTTGTAGCATAAAATGTCAAGGAGGATTGTTACTAAAACAGGAAAACACTTATTTATCTGAAACAAATCCACCCTAAACGAATTTTGAAGTCAGTCGATTGTCAGGAAATGCAGCGGAAATGAGTTTAATTTAGATTATTGTCAACAAAATAGGTTGCCCTCCGAAAAAATTGACATACGAGCGCTTTTTATAAGAGAACACCACGAAAAACTATATATCGCCGTACAGAGCGCTTGACTTTGATTGCATAGGGTTTGTTCGAAGACCTTGTTGTTCGCTTCGTGTGCCATAATGCAATGTAACTGACATTTAACATTTCGAGCGTGTTTTAGTTTGGTCTGTACTCTTCTTGACACTGACTTATTGACAACGTCATTCGTCAAGACAGTGTTGAAAATGTTGTGGACCGTGACAGATTACATATATATTATTCAACTACAATTCGTAGAGTACAAATAACACCCAAGACGAGTACAAATATCACACGGTATTTGTACTACAGAGAACCGGTTAGACAGGTCTTGCTGCATCGCGCAAGCGACGAACTAGATTGAAGTCACAAAAAGAAAATGGCGGATAACTTAAGTTATTTCTCTGACGAAGAAGAGTCGAAATGGCTGGTGAATACTGATCCAAGTTTATTAGATAAATCGAACGAAGAAAAGCAGTTAGACGACCATGAAATTTCATCATTTATCAAAGAAAATAAAAACAGCAACACGACAACGCGCCAATTAATTCCGCTTCGCATACTTCTGTCACGCACTACCCGTAAATAAATATCCGCGAAATTCGCCCGCACTAAAATAACAATTTGACGTGTTGGATAATAAATAACTTATTAGACGTTTTTTTTTAATATACTTGTGTAGTATCGCTGGCTATTTTTACTCGCTATTTCTATTTTGACACGTCCTACGGACTCGTCCAAATACGGCACAACTCGTAAAAATACTCAACAATACTACACAACAAAACGTCGAATAAGATATATCTACGCCTATTTTCAAGAACGTTGCAATTTGAAAATATTTGTGAACTAAATACACCTTTTTTTCCCGTTAAAATGTAAGTCTGCCCCTCTTCCATAACGGCTAAAAATTCTTCTGTTTAAGATTGTGGAAGTATCACATGGTATGAACCTCTACCAGTTACGACAGTATTGAGTGCCGGCGATAACCCAACTCCAGGAGAGAAAAAGCTTTTTGAAGGACATCCTGCGTCTCTAAGCTGGAACTTCAGTTTCACGTCCGTGACACTCTTTGCGGTCGCTATAAAGTTCAATACTGATACCGTTGCTTTCAGTGGACCAGAAGGACAAGCTGCAGCGGTGGAGGATGCCTTCAAGGACAGATTCAATTTCTCTTGGATTTCCCAACGATTGACTTTGGTAATCTTCAACGCGACCGCTGAGTATGATGAAAGTAATGGAGCATTTCGGTGCGAGTTGACTACTTCGGGAGGAACGTGGATCCGTAGGATTCTATTGAAAATTTTGGGTAAACTATGCTTGTATTTTCTAAAGTAGAAGAGAAAAGAAGCTTTTTTTCCTGGAAAATCTCTCCCTCCCTCTGCGTCTCAATCGGCCACGGCTTTTTTGACTAATCTTTCTTTTGTATTCCGTGATCGATGAAATGAATTAATGCGTTGAACGCTTTTCCAGTATTTCAGTAGTATGCAGGATTCTCGAAGCCGAAAGACTACAGTAATAATATTTTGTCCCTGGCGGAGCTAGAGCTTGTGTCGTATAACAAACTCGTGGGTGCGATATAATTATTTAATATCTATCTTCGAAAACTCTTTTTATTCTTGGGTGATTTCAGAACCTTGATTTAGTCGAATTTGTCAGAAAAAGAAATGGTTTTGGAGAAAAGTTTCCAGTAGGGTAATTTAATCTGTAAATTTTTAGATATATTTTAAGCACACGCTATAGATTAAAAGTTAATGAGACAGGCTAGCTTTCTTTCGCACTTCTGATGTAAAAAGTTCATTATCCTATAGTCGGGGTATTCACTTCCGTCATTTTCGCACCCATTGTAGAGTAGAGAATTGTCTATACAACAGAAACAGAAACCGATCTCTTTACAAAAACTAAAACACGTTTATAAACTCACCATGGGGGGGGGGGGGGGGAGGGGGGGGCCTAAAGAAAAATCATCTAGAGAATTCTTATTTATTGACCATATACATCTTTTTTTATCGGTTTCCACCCGGCATCCTTCAACATTTTCGGAAAATTTCATCATACCCTTTCCATTGCTTCGGTTTCTCATCTTATGAAGAGTTAAAGAGATAGTGGAGGGTCCTTATACTTATCAAGAACAGAGACCTGCAGCACCTTTCTGTACCTCTCATATCATTGCTACTAGGAAGTTAACATTTAATTAAACCAGATTTGCCATTATGGTTTGTTGGTTTTTCTTTAGATAAATCAGATGGTGTGTCTTTGAAAACGAACGCAACAAGAAACAATGGTTGCGTCGACATTTGGGTGACTTTCACTTGCAGCTTATCTGATTCCAATTTAGCGGTTCATAATTATATGCTCGTTAAGAATGGTACAGAGGTCAGTCTTAGTGAGAGTGGGACATGGATAGAAAGGATTTCACGAGGAGAAACGTTTGTCTATAAATGCGTGGCTTACCAGCAGGTTGACAATGTCACAAGCAAAAATAATGTTACTCTGACTGTGAAAGGTAAGACTGCAATAAGTTCAAAAGGGAAAAAAAGCCATTTTGGTGCATTGAGTACCCATTTAAATTTAAACCTGTTGGTTAGTTTCTTATGTAGAAGGCAGCATGATCGAGTAGTCAGCGTCTCGGACTTGGAATCCGCCGCTTCCGGGTTTAAGTCCCGCCCTGGCCACTACTTAGATTTGTTTCACGGTAGCCCCGAGTTTCAAATCCTCGGCCATGCTTGTAATATAGCCAACTGGTTTGCCTTCGGCCAGTTGGGATTCTTAACAACGTTATCTTCAATTTGAATTATCTGTTTAAGTTGTTTCGTGGAAAACCCGTAAACTAGCTTCTAGTTAAGTGTTTCTCCAAGTTAAACTGTTTATTATTATTATTATTATTATTATTATTATTATCATTTCGATCTTATTTCTTCAAGTCCCAGTTGACGTGGAGGAGATGCGGAATGTAACAGTCATGGAGGGAACACATGTGACAAAGGAGTGCAATGTGACTGCAGGGACTCCGCCCCTAACTGTTCTTTGGGAGAATGTTAAAAGTGATCAGATCATTGAGGGAAAGCTCTTAAACATCAGTAGCATCACAAGATATCAAAGAGAGTACAGATGCATTGCAAACAACAGCTGTGGAAGCAATTCTACTACCATGTTCATCGATGTGCAGTGTAAGAATGTGTTCATTACGTTTTTCTCATGACTTCGTAAACATTCCGTTCTGCAACGTTTCTTATGTGATGTTTACCAGTGTTTATGATCATATCTTTTGATCATATCTGCATGGAAAAGGCGCGTTATAGAACCAGTTGATCAGATGTGTTCTCTGAAAATGTCCCAACAATTAAAATTATTTATCAGCAAATGAATTAGCAGATAGCACTACCTCGTAATAGTTTTCCTCTGTATAAATCTGTTTGTTTTTTCTCTTAAGAATGGGAATCTACGTTTTTAAGGTTTGAAGAGTCATGAAGATTAAATTCGAAAGGAAAAAAAGGGATATGGGTACATATCGAAATAAGGAATCAGAATTTTACCATTACCCTGTCTTGGTGTCTCCCTTCCTAAGGTTGTCTTTGAGTATAGTATAGTGAGTGGGTGCCCATGCTGATTAAAGAACGAAAACTTTGCAGCAAATCTTTTTTTTATCTTATATTTTTGTTCATTGTATTTTTTTTCTTTAGATAAACCAGATAATGTCACTTTGGAAACGAACACAACAGAGTACAATGGCTGCGTCGACGTTTGGGTGACTTTCACTTGCAACTCATCTGAAGCCAATCCACCAGTTCATAATTATATGCTCCTTAAAAATGGTACAGGGGTCGGTTTTAGTGAGAGTGGGAAATGGCTAGAGAAAATATCACGAGGAGACACGTTTGTGTATAATTGCGTTGCTTATCAAAAGCTTGACAATGTCACAAGCTCAAATAGTGTTACTATGACTGTGGAAGGTAAAAGTAAAGCAGTTCATACGAAAAATCGCCTTTTTGATGAATTGAATAGCTACAGGAAGCGAGACCTGCTGGGTTTATAACTTGTTCTTTGCTTTTATTTCTTCAAGTCCCAGTTAACTTAGAGCAGATACAGAATGTAACAGTCATGGAGGGAATGGCTGTAACAAGGGAGTGCAATGTCACTGCAGGGACTCACCCCTTAACTGTTCTTTGGGAGAATGTTAAAAGTGGTCAAATCATCGAGGGAAAGCTCTTAAATATCAGTAACATCACAAGATATCAAAGAGAGTACAGATGCATTGCAAATAACAGCTGTGGAAGCAATTCTACCACCATGGTCATCGATGTGCAGTGTAAGGACCTGTTCACCACGTCCTTCTCATTACTTTGTAGTTTTTCGTTTCACCAATGTTTTCTCTTTGATGTGTGCCCGTCAATAATGGATCTTTTAAAATATAAATGGTTGCTCAGATGTGTCCTCTGAAAATGTCGCCACAATTTATATCATTAAGAAATTAACAGAAGGCACTATCTGATAGGAGTCTTTTTACTAAATATATCTAGTTTTTTTTTATGTGTCTGAGAATGTAGTTTTTAATGATTGGAGAGTCATGAACATTGGATTTGAAGGGAAAAAAGGGAAGGGATGTATTTCAAATTGACCAATTCGAAATTTTCCATACCCTTCCATTTGTTTTGGTGTCTTGTTTTCATAGTTAAATTTTGACTGAAAACATAGTAGAGGGTCGCCCTGCTTATTAAGAAACAGAAGCCTGCAGCAAATTTTTTTACCTCTTTTATTATTGCTACTAGGGAAGTAACATTTACGTTATCCTGATATATCAATATTGTTTGTTTGTTTTTTTCTTCAGATAAACCAGATACTGTCACTTTGAAGACAAACACAACAAACAACAATTCCTGCGTCGACGTTTGGGTGACTTTCGCTTGCAACTCATCTGAAGCCAATCCACCAGTTCATAATTATATGCTCCTTAAGAATGGTACAGAGGTCAGTTTTAGTGAGAATGGGATATGGATGCAAAAGATATCACGAGGAGAAACGTTTCTCTACAATTGCGTGGCTTATCAGCGGGTTGACAATGTCACGAGCACAAATAGTGTTACTATGACTGTCAAAGGTAAGACTGAAATACTTTCAAAACGAAAAATTCCCGTTTTGACGCACTAAATAACTATTTATTATAATCACTTCTTTCATTTAATACTTTAAGTCCCAGTTGGCGTGGAACAGATACAAAAAGTAACAGTCGTGGAGGGAACACATGTGACAAAGGAGTGCAATGTGACAGCAGGGACTCCTCCCTTAACTGTTCTTTGGGAGAATGTTAAAAGTGGTCACAGCATTGAGGGAAAGCTCTTGAATATCAGTAACATCACAAGATATCAAAGAGAGTACAGATGTATTGCAAACAACACTTGTGGAAGTAATTCTACCACCATGGTCATCGATGTGCAGTGTAAGTGCCTGTTCGTTATGTCTTTCCGCATTACTTGATTTTTCATTCGTTGTCACCAATGTTTGCTCTTTGAAGTTTGCCCATCTATAATGAAGTTTTTTTAAACATAACTGGTTGATTAGATGTACCCTCTAGAAATGTGGCAAAAATTTATGTTAGTAATGGTTGGCAGAAGGCGCTAGGTGGTAATAAATTTCCTCTCTCCGTGTATATGTCTATATATTTCTTTTAAAATGAGGTTTTTCGAAATTGGAGCGTCATAAGCATTGAAAGGATGTATCTTAACTTGAGCAATTAGAAGTTTACCATTCCCCTCTCTTTGTTTGAACGTCTCACTTTTTACTTAAATTGTGATTAAACACAGTAAAGGCTCTCCCTGCTTATCAAGACATAGAAGCCTGCAGCACCTTTCTAGCACCAGTTTTATCATTGGTATTAGGGAAATAGCATTTATTTTATTCTTATGTATCAATAATGTTATTTTGTTACTTTTTTTCTTCAGATAAACCAGATAATGTCACTTTGGTGACAAACGCAACAAAGAACAATGACTGCGTTGACATTTGGGTGACTTTCACTTGCAACTCATCTGAAGCCAATCCACCAGTTTATAGTTATATGCTCCTTAAGAATGGCACAGAGGTCAGTTTTAGTAAGAGTAGGACATGGCTGGAGAAAATATCACGAGGAGAAACATTTGTCTACAATTGCGTGGCTTATCAGCAGGTTGAGAATGTCACAAGCACAAATAGTGTTACTATCTCTGTGAAAGGTAAGACTAAGGCAGTCTAAAACAAAAAAAATCATATCGATGAATGAATAGCTCCAGGAAGCGAGACCTGCTGGGTTCGAAACTCGTTCTTTGCTTTTATTTCTTCAAGTCCCGGTTGTCGTGGAACAGTTAAGGGAAGTAATAGTCATGGAGGGAACATATGTGACAAAGAAGTGCAATGTGACAGCAGGGACCCCTCCCTTAAGTGTTCTTTGGAAGAATGTTAAAAGTGGTCAGATCAATGATGGAAAGCTCTTGAATATCAGTAACATCACAAGATATCAAAGAGAGTACAGATGCATTGCCAACAACAGCTGTGGAAGCAATTCTACTACCATGTTCTTCGATGTGCAGTGTAAGAACAAGTACATTACGTCGTCTATCTAATTGCTTGGTATTTTTTACTTCACCAATGTTTGTCATTTGATGTTTTTCATTAATAATGCATCTTTTGAAATAAAACTGGTTTATCCGATGCATCCTCTGAAAAGATCTCAATGACTTATATTATCATTGAGTTAACAGAAGCGCTATTTGGTGATAGTTTCCTTTAAATGTATCTGTTTTTTTTTTCATTTAAAATGTGGTTTTTAAGATTGGAGAGTCATAAGCCTTAAATGCAGATGTATCTCAAAGTGAGTGATAAGAAATTTGCCATTCCCTTGTGTTTTTTTCGGTGTCTTTTCTCTCCTAATTAACAAATGGTAAACACCACAGCGTACACTATTGAGTTATGGATGCACTTGGGAGGTTTGCTAAGCACTCAAGAAGCTAGAGTCGCTCTCGGCTATCGCCTCGAGCGACTCTTACGCTTCTTTCTTTTTGTTTTATAACATAACATTGATACATTGTAGCTAAAGAGTTCCCTTTTATTTAAAAAATCTTACGCGACCAGAAAAAGCAAGCAAGCGCGGAAAAGTAGTCTTTGCATTTGCTCACGTGAGCAGGGTACACCCATGGGCAAATGGGGGACGCTAAATTGACCAATCAGAGCGCTCGCTTTACTTTGGTTATGTTATAATTAAAGCTTTACCACACATAATAGACTTTCCCAATGCTAAGGAATCGAAGCTTGCAACACCTTTTTTGTACCACATTTATCCTAGCTACTAGGGAAGTAACTTTACTTTATTCCGGTGTATTGATATTGTTGTTTTGTTTTGTTTTGCTTTTTCCTTAGTTAAACCAGATAATGTCACTTTGGAAACGAACACAACAGAGAACAATGGCTGCGTCGACGTTTGGGTGACTTTCACTTGCAACTCATCTGAAGCCAATCCACCAGTTCATAATTATATGCTCCTTAAGAATGGTACAGAGGTCAGTTTTAGTGAGAGTGGGACGTGGCTGGAGAAAATATCACGAGGAGAAACGTTTGTCTACAATTGCGTTGCTTATCAGAAGGTTGACAATGTCACAAGCACAAATAGTTTGACTATCACTGTGAAAGGTAAGACTGAATTAGTTTAAAATTAGAAATCCCCGTTATGACGCCTTAAAGAGCTATTTGAAGTGAAACATGCTAGTCGTTCACTTATTCTTTCATTCAATACTTTAAGTCCCAGTTGGCGTGGAACAGATAAAAAAAGTAACAGTCGTGGAGGGAACACATGTGACAAAGGAGTGCAATGTGACAGCAGGGAGTCCTCCCTTAACTGTTCTCTGGGAGAATGTTAAAAGAAGTCAGATCATTGAAGGAACGCTCTTGAATATCAGTAACATCACAAGATATCAAAGAGAGTACAGATGCATTGCAAACAACAGCTGTGGAAGCAATTTTACCACCATGGTCATCGATGTGCAGTGTAAGAACTTGTTTCTTACGTCTTTCTCATTACTTCGTATTTATTCGTTTCACCAATGTTTCCTCTTTGATATTTGCCAATTAATTAACATATTTTATAGTATAAATGGTTGATTAGATATATCCTCTGAAAATGTCACCACAATTTATCTTATTAATGAATGAACAGAAGGGAAGTAACATTCACGGTATCCTGATGCATCAATATTGTTCGTTTGTTTTTTTCTTCAGATAAACCTGATAATGTCACTTTGGAGACAAACGCAACAGAGAACAATGGCTGCGTGGACATTTGGGTGACTTTCACTTGCAACTCATCTGCAGCCAATCCACCGGTTCATAATTATATGCTCTTTAAGAATGGTGCAGAGGTCAGTTTTAGTGAGAATGGGATATGGATGCAAAAGATATCCCGAGGAGAAACGTTTGTCTACAATTGCGTGGCTTATCAGCAGGTTGACAATGTCACGAGCACAAATAGTGTTACTTTGACTGTGAAAGGTAAGACTTAAATATCTTTTAAAGGAAAGATACCCAGTTGAATGTATTACATACCTATTAAAAGTGAAACCTTTTGCTTAGTTAATTAGTTATTTGAAATCATTCATTCTAGTCCCAGTTGACATGGAACAGATACGAAAACTAACAGTCATGGAGAGTGCACATGTGACAAAGGAGTGCAATGTAACAGCAGGGACTCCTCCCTTAACTGTTCTTTGGGAGAATGTTAAGAGTGGTCAGATCATTGATGGAAAGCTCTTGAATATCAGTAACATCACAAGATATCAAAGAGAGTACAGATGCATTGCAAACAACAGCTGTGGAAGCAATTCTACCACCATGGTCATCGATGTGCAGTGTAAGAATGTGTTCATTACGTGTTTCTCATCACTTCTTATATATTCGTTGTCACCAGTGTTTTCTCATGATTTAATGTTCACCCATTTATGATGTACAATTTGAAATATAAGTGGTTGATCAGGTTATCTTCTGAAAATGTCTCATCACTTTCATTATCAATGGATTAGCAGAAGGTGCTATCTGCTGGTGGTAGTTTTTCTTCAAACTATATCCGCTTTTTGATTGAAAATGTGATTTTCATGAGTGAAGAGTCATGGACATTGAAGGGATATATCTCAAACTGAGCAATTAGAAATTTACTATACGCATGCCTTTGTTTTGGTGTCTGTTTTGGTGACTTAATCTTTGAATAAACATATCAGAGGGTCCTCATGCTTAAAAATAGAAGCCTGCGGCACTTTATTTGTACCTATTTTATCATTACAACCGGGAAGTAACATCTATCTCATCCTGATGTACAAATTTTGTTGTTATTACTGTTGTTATTATTGTTGTTGTTGTTGTTGTTTTTCTCAGATAAACCAGATAATGTCACTTTGGAGACAAACACCACAAAGAACCATTATTGTGTTGACATTTGGGTGGCTTTCTCTTGCAACTCATCTGAAGCCAATCCACCAGTTCATAATTATATGCTCCTTAAGAATGGTACAGAGGTCAGTCTTAGTGAGAGTGGGACGTGGCTGGAGAAAATATCACGAGGAGAAACGTTTGTCTATAAATGCGTGGCTTATCAGCAGGTCGACAATGTCACGAGCACAAATAGTGTTATTATAACTGTCAAAGGTAAGACTAAAATATTTTCAAAACGAAATGGCCAACACTATGACAAAAGCATGCGATTTTATCTCGAGGCCCGTCATATATATAATTAAGTATTTAGGTGTGCCTTTGCATGAGGCAAGGAGTGTTGTCAATCACAGATCTAAAGCCAATCAAATGAGCTCAAATCAAATAGCACCAAGGTTATAGGCAAGGTCAGTTTTTCTCCTGGTCCTTCTCGCCTTCATTTCCATAGTGTTAACATCCGAACAGAGATTTTTGGAACTGTAGAAGAATTTTCTCGCCCCCTACCCTTGCTCCGGCCTTCTCCTCAGGCTTTCGTTGCTTTTTTATAGGTATTTGGCTTTTTGCCGATAGTCAACCCCGCATTTGCGTAAGAGACTGCGTGATGTTTATTATATCAATGTTATTGATGTCGGGTGAGATAAAAGCGTCACTATCGTGGCCAGTTTATCCCACATTAGCATTTATTATTTTGATCTCCCGTTAATCTCGTCAGCAAACTAGCGCGACGTCACGCAGAGCCTCGGTCCCGTTTCAGTAGAAACGCGTGGGTTTCGTGAAAAAAATACTTGTTTGGACACCTTGAATAGCTATTTCAAGTAAAACATGCTGCCTGTTTAATTGTCCCGGGTTCGATTCCCAGACCTGGCGTCATAAGTGGATGAAGTTTGTTGGTTCTCTACTCTGCTCCGAGAGGTTTTTTTCCGGGTACTCCGGTTTTCCCCTCTCCTCAAAAACCATCATCATTTGAATTTATTTCATTTAGAGTTTTTTGCATTTACACACGAACCCAGAAGCTCTTTAGCGTTAAACATTACCGTGTCTAAATAAAGACATTATTATTTTTATTATTATTATTACTATTATTATTATTACTATTATTTAGTTACTTCTTTAATTTTAATTTAATTCTATTTGATTTTATTTCTTCAAGTTCCAGTTGACGTAGAACAGATACGAAATGTAACAGTCACGGAGGGAACTGTTGTGACAAAGGAGTGCAATGTGACAGCAGGGACTACCCCTTTAACACTTTTTTGGGAGAATGTTCAAGGTGGTCAGATCATAGAGGGAAAGCTCTTAAATATCAGTAACATCACAAGATATCAAAGAGAGTACAGATGCATTGCGAACAACACTTGTGGAAGCAATTCTACCACCATGCTCATTGATGTACAATGTAAGAACAAGTACATTATGTCTTTCTCATTATTCCTTAAACATTTCGTTGAAGAATGTTTGTCAGGCGATGTTTGCCGTGAGAGGTTACTTTGCGTGAGGTCACATATCAGTAAGCAATTGTATGTTAGAACTAAGTCACTAAAGTAATATTCATATGTAGTTGAAAATGGACGTTTCGGGATATAATTATTTTGATCAGATATATCCTCTGAAAATGTCCCAACCATTAATATTATCAACCGATAAGTAATTTAGCATAGTGGGCCTATCTGGTGATGGTTTTCCTCTGATTGTACAGGCAGGCTGCCTTTTTCCTTAGGAGTCTCTAAAGAAAATGTGTTTTTTTGAGGTCAAGAGACTCTAGATTAAATTTGGATAAAAACAATTGAAAGGGATGCAATTAAAATGGACAATAGAGTTTTGCTTTTATCTTCCCTCTTGCCTTTGTGTCTCATTTTCTGAATGAAATATTCCAAACATATAGCCGATGGCCCCCATAATTCTTTAGGATATGAAGTTTGCAGCTCCCTCTCTGTACTTTTTACCTTATATGTCATTGCTGCAGAACCAGTGAAAAAAGAAGTTATGCACACGTGATCCATCATTATTTTATTTTTCATAATGTATTTTTGTTTCTTTATCAGTTAAACCAGATAATGTCACTTTAAAAACGAACACAACAGAGAACAATGGCTGCATCGACATTTGGGTGACTTTCACTTGCTACTCATCTGAAGCTAATCCACCAGTTCATAATTATATGTTCCTTAAGAATGGTACAGAGGTCAGTTTTAGTGAAAATGGGATATGGATGCAAAAGATATCACGAGGAGAAAAGTTTGTTTACAATTGCGTGGCTTATCAGGAGGTTGATAATGTCACGAGCACAAATAGTGTTACTATGACTGTCAAAGGTAAGACTGAAATATGTACTAAAGGAAAGATATCCATTTTCATGCATTACATATCTATTGGAAGTCACACCAGCTCGTTAGTTAATTCGTTCTTTATAAACATTCGTTCTAGTACCAGTTGACGTGGAACAGATACGAAAAGTGACAGTTATGGAGGGAACACATGTGACAAAGGAGTGCAATGTAACAGCAGGGACTCCTCCCCTAACTGTTCTTTGGGAGAATGTTAAAAGTGGTCACATCATTGAGGGAAAGCTCTTGAATATCAGTAACATCACAAGATATCAAAGAGAGTACAGATGCATTGCAAACAACAGCTGTGGAAGCAATTCTACCACCATGGTCATCGATGTGCAGTGTAAGAATGTGTTCATTACCTGTTTCTTATTATTTCTGTTTTATTCGTTGTCAGCAATGTTTTTTATTCCATGTTTACCCGTTTAGAATGTGTATTTTGAAATATAAGAGGTTTATCAGATTATCCGATGAAAATGTCTCATCACTTTTATTATTAATGGATTAGCAGAAGGATTATCTGGTGGTTGTAGTTTTTCTTTGAAATATATATATCTGTAGTTTTTATTTTAAATATATATATCCGCTTTTTGATTGAAAATGTGATTTTCATGATTGAAGAGTCATGAACATTAAAGGGATGTATGCGGCTCAAACTGAGCAATTAGAAATTTACCATACCCATGTCTTTGCTTTAGTGTCTCATTTCGTGACCTAAACTTTGACTAAACCTATCAGAGGGTCCTCATCCTTAGAAATAGAAGCCTGCGGCACTTAATTTGTACCTGTTTTATCGTTGCAACCGGGGAAGTAACATCTACCTTATCCTAACGTATCAATGTTACTGTTGTTATTGCTGTTATTGTTGTTCTTTATTTTAGATAAACCAGATAATGTCACTTTGGAAACAAACACAACAAAGAACAATTACTGTGTCGACATTTGGGTGATTTTCACTTGCAACTCAACTGAAGCCAATCCACCAGTTCATAATTATCTGCTCTTTAAGAATGGTACAGAGGTCAGTCTTAGTGAGAGTGGGACATGGCTGGAGAAAATATCACGAGGAGACACGTTCGTCTACAATTGCGTGGCTTATCAGCAGGTTGAGAATGTCACAAGCACAAATAGTGTTACTATAACTGTGAAAGGTAGGTATGTTTATTTTAAAAACGAGAAATTCCCGTTTTGACGCCTTGAATACCTATTTGAGGTGACACACACTTGTTGTTTAATTACTTTTTTAATGTTATTCCTTTAAGTCCCAGTTGACGTAGAACAAATACGGAAAGTGACAGTCATGGAGGGAACATATGTGACAAAGGAGTGCAAGGTGACAGCAGGGACTCCCCCCTTAAGTGTTCGTTGGGAGAATGTTAAACGTGGTCAGATCATTGAGGGAGAGCTCCTGAATATCAGTAAAATCACAAGATATCAAAGAGAGTACAGATGCATTGCCAACAACACTTGTGGAAGCAATTCTACCAGCATGTTCATCGACGTGCAGTGTAAGAACATGTACATTACGTCTTTCCCATCATTCCTTGACCATTGGTCACCATTGCATTCAGCAATGTATGTTATGCGGTGTTTGCTAATGTTTATTTTGAGTAGGATCACATACCTATGGGTAATTGTATAGCCTAGAATTGTATAGCGTTAGAATTGCGCAAAGTAACATTTCTAAGGGGTTGAAAGTGGTCTTTTAAGAGTCTGAGTTTTGAGGATTCGTGATCATTAAAAGTGACTAGAAACAAAAAGGAATGGATATTAAAATCAGCAATGAGAAATTTACCAGAGTCTTCGCATTGCTTTAATGTCTCATTTTCTAACTTAATTTTAACTAAAAGCAGTAGAGGAACTAAAAACCTGTAATACCTATTTTGTGCTTCATATATTATTGCCTCTAGGGAAGCATCATTTATTTAACCTGATGTGTTATTATTGTTCGTTTGTTTTTTTTTGTCTTTTAGATAAACCAGGTAATGTCACTTTGGAAACAAACGCAACATGGAAGAATAGCTGCGTCGACATTTGGGTGACTTTCACTTGCAACTCATCTGAAGCCAATCCTCCAGTTCATAATTATATGCTCCTTAAGAATGGTACAGAGGTCGGTTTTAGTGAGATTGGGACATGGCTAGAGAAAATATCACGAGACAAAACGTTTATCTACAGTTGCGTGGCTTTTCAGCTAGTTGACAATATGACAAGCACAAATAGTGTTACTGTGGCTCGAGGTAAGAGTGAAATATGTTTAATTAAAATCCAAGATCACCATATTGAAGTATTGAATAGCTTTTGAATGTGAAACCTTCTGCTGATTGTCTGCTGATTAATTACTTCTTTGAAAATATTCCCTCAAGTCCCAGTTACCGTGGAACAGATACAGAGTTTAACAGTCATCGAGGGTACAAATGTCACAAGAGAGTGCAATGCGACTGGAGGGTCTCCTCCCCCTGCTGTTTTTTGGGAGAATGTTAAAAGTGGTCGGTTTATGGCAGGAAGGCTGTTGAACATCACTCACATAACAAGATTTCAAACAGAGTACAGATGCATTGCAAATAACATTTGTGGAATGGACTCTACGACGATGTTTATTGATGTACAGTGTAAGTACACAAAGTTACGGTCTTGAGTGCAGTTTCAGCGAAGTGACTTGTGTGGTTTCTTTTTGCGGTAATTTCCCTCCATGCCTCAAAGCGATTGACGTATCTAAATATTTCTGGGGTATGGAATGGGGTGTGGTAAAACAAAGGATTTACCGCAGAAAGGAGGGAATAAGGGATAGAAAAAGGTTTTTGCTTTTGACCCAATTTACTGAAGACTGTGATTTTTGGTAGTTTTGTATACCCGTCTTCACTGAGAGTGCAACAGTTCTTTCTGTTACCTTTTCGTATCTAGATAAACCATCATCTACCCAGTCAAGCTCTATCGTTAAACTGGTGTTAGGAGAAGATAGGTCTATTGGTTGCCCTGTGGATATCGGAAACCCCCCGGCTGTCATTACGTGGTTTAAAGGAAATGATACCAATGGTACTAAAATAGCCATAACCTCAACTTTGGAGGTTCAAAGCGCCGTTCTAAGTGACGAAGGATGGTATATCTGTTTTGCAAAAAATGTCCTGGGAAATGCAACCGGCAATTTGTTGCTACTGGTTGGTAAGTTGAATTTGTAAATGTTTAAAAAAAAATTTCCAATCGCGTCTCCTACTTATGTCCACAATATTTTAAAGAAAGTCTCGCTGTTATTCTAAAGAAAATACGAGACATTAAGCAAGTGGCTTAATTAGCTTTCCCCTAACCCTCAAAGGTTTTTTAATTTTTTGTAAGGCGTGCGAGAACTGTCTCTAAATGGAAAAATGCGAAAAAAGGTCATGATATAATGAAGACAATGGCATTATCTTTCCGAAATGAATGATGTACTATTTTACGATAAATGAGATGAACTCAATTATACGGATTAACTGTATTAAGTGTGTTTAACTTGAAAAAGTGCATCTAATATTTTTTTAAAGGAAAACGCGAATTCGTTGGCTTTTGATATCAAAAAAAGAGGAAGAACACGTTAGGCTCCATATTGAAATTTATCTACACGAGAACTACACTTTAATTTTGTCACTTGGCATTTTCCCAAACGTGAATTTGATAGTCTATTGTATGATAGTCAAAGTCTGTCGTTGTTTTGAGTTTAAGACTTTGAAATTAATTTTTTCTTAGATTTTATGAACCTTTCTGTATTTCCTTACACTATTTAATGCCTTTTATAATGATCATGATAATAATCATGATAATTGTGTTCGACGTTAAGAGCACGTATACTATTCATATCGCTTCTTTCCGATTGTTGTGCGGGTTTCATGTGCCACCTTGGACTGGCTCTTCACTTACCCCGATTTCACGCAAGGGTTTTGAATCCCGCTGGTTAGTTAGCTCAATGAAGAACTGCAGGGAGACTCGCTTTGGTCTGGATGCCATGGGAAGATATTTAGATTAATACACCAAATGCAAATATGGCGTCCAATTTAAATTGCCATTGTTCTGGACTGACTAGCCTCGTCTTCACGTGGAAATACAAGAGGATTATTACATGTGTGAGAAGCTAGTCAGTCCAGAACAATGGCAACTCAAATTGGACGCCATATTTGCATTCGGTGTATTGCACGTATTTTATCGAACGGAACGAGTTACTACACTCAGAAGTGTGAGGCACGCCGCCGTTCGATATTTTTAGGTTTCATTATACACTGCCTAAACAAAAATATTCATTCTTAAGCTGTAGCGAGGGCACTTTACTAATCCACGATTATCAATATTTCTAATAGTATAATGATATTGGAAATAATAATAGTTTTAGAAAGTGCAGTTTGGTAGAACTCAGGTCCTCCCCGTTACCAGGTACGTAAGTCGAGCTTCTGACTTAGATATTGCTTCTATTATTAAGCAGTGCTATATGCTTGGTACAACGAATACACGAAATTAAAAATGTCACGTCGTCATTAAAAACCATATTTTATATTTTTTCCTATTTAATCCAGTATTACCTACAGCTGCTACCCCATCCCCTACAACTCCCACAGGTAAATGATTTTTCGTTTCTTTCTTTTTTTTTTTTTTTTTCGGAGACATTTAAAACTAATTGATTGAAATGGAACGTACGTTGATTTCACCAACTGAATCTTAGTAAGAGGTACAGAGTGGATTGAGTAACGCCCTTATATGAAAGGATCCGTGAGTTAGCGTCCGCCTGCCCACTCGTAACCAGTAATTGCATAGACTGCTCAATACATATCAAAACTGGAAAAATTATTTGCAAAATTTTGTGTATTCCGATAATGCCTCTCCCCTTGTGTAAACATATGCGATTATGAGAATCTTGTTAAAGGTCATTCAAAAGATCTTTATAAGCTACACTTTATCTAATGGAAGGATTGCCAAAATTAACGAAGACACAGACACAGAAAAATATTCTTTATCTGTCTAAGAACTTTGTTAGATTTTGCAATATGCTGAGCTGGCTATCTTCGAACAAAGATTTACTAATTTTGTCGTAAACTATAAATTTCGTACGGGACACAGTGGTATAAAATATGAGAAACTATTTCAGCATTATTCTATTGAGACGTTTCCTAATCAATATAAAAAAAATTGAGATAAAAACGAATCATAACGTTTACCTGTTTAAAATCGAATTAAAGTCTTGAAATAAAGACTTCTCTCGAACCCAGTAGCGCATTCTGTCCGAAGGACTGTTTCAATTCGACAATGTTCAAGCTGAACTTTGTTGGATAGAACTACTTTTCAGTAGCTTCTCTGAATTAAGGGTCTTCATGCCTTTTGTAATAGTAAAAGGACGTGGCTCTTCTTTAGCTTCAGAAATCACAGAAGTTTACCTGACGGTAACAATACAGGAGAACTGTAGCAAACGTTCAGAAGTTGCTGCGAGATTTCCAGATGTGGTGAGAAAATCTACTTGAACTATATGATGATATTCATGGGACACTGCCAAAAAGAGGAAACGTAATCAAATTGTTCATGAAAGTAAACCATTTTTTATTTCTGATAAAGAGATGCATTTTTAACGCCCTTCATTAATGTAAGAAGCATTGGAACATACCTGTTTTTCCGGCTTATATTCTCATACATCCTTTTAGGCTTGTCAAGTTGCCCTTAGCTTTGGCTGCTTATCCGCCAATAGCATACACACCAGGTAAGATAGAGCTCTTTTCTTACAATAAACCACAGAAACGCTTACCCAAATTTGTGTTCTAGAGAGATCTTAAGCTCGACTTCGCGTGTTTTTGCTTTTAAGCTGTCTTTGGTGATGAAGAATAATCATGGTTTGACAAATGTATTATGTGACGGACAGCTGTTGATTGACATCAGATTCATTCTATCGAGCTTTATTAGTCATTGAAGGAAAGAAAACTTCTAATGAAAAAACTTAATACATTTTCAGGATTGAATGTAGTCACTGGGGTATAAAGGTTGTGACTTTTAAACTGGTGTTCTAGTTTTTTTATGTACTCTTCTGTGTCCTTCTCAAGGTGTGGCAGTGTTGTTCTCGACTTCATGATGAAGCTCAATCAAAGCGTAGTTGTCAGCCATGTTTTGACTTTCCTGTCGGATGCTGCTAGGAAAGACAAATTCGGAGTTTTTAAAGTCGATCCAGCCTCAATAAAACAAGTTTTGATACCCACAGATGGCTTGGACAGCCCAACACAAGGTAAACAATACAAAATAATTGTCTAAGACCAAGCTGAAATGAGCAAATATGGAGACCGTGATTGGATCTCAGTGAATTCCTTTAGCTGAAAAAAGCAACGAGTGTTTAATGTGAAATGCGCAAAACGATTTGAGAAGGGGCTGGGACAGACAGAACAAATCAGTCATTCTCATCCAGATTATTAAAAGTACTCTGTATCATCTCAAAATGCTTCGTGATAAGGTGATCTTATAATTATTATCGAGGAGGAGACAAACTGAATTTCATTACCATGAAATCCTAGGAGTAAGATTTCATAATATTAATTACAGGTGTCTTCGAAAATGATGGACTTTTTCTATTTGTTTTCCACATATATTTTATCAGCTCCTCATTTTTTTTAGGGATATGTCGTCATGTTAATGTTGTTGTTTTTGTTCGATAAATAAGTTGCTAGTCATCGGATCCTTGCGTTTTCACAAAGATTTTTGGGAGCGCCACCGGGCAAACATTGCAGCACGCTAAAGAGAAATGTATGACGAAAAGCAGTTGCGATGTGCAAAAGAAAGATTTTTGAGAGAGATCAACGCTTTTTTGCCGTAGTTTTACCATAGATGAATTAAGATAATTGAATACATGGTAGGTGTAAGTCTTGGTTGGAATTACCCGAAATATGTTATAAAATATACCGTTAAGCTCTTTCCTTGCGTGAGGTCTATTGTGAAATCGTCATCGCGGAAAGGTCTTGACTTACTACAAAGTTAGCCATAAATGGCCAGAAAATAACTCATTTAAGTTTTATCAGTTATATTTATGTATGCATAGCCTGTATTCATACTTGTCGACGTATTAAATAAACAACTTACGGCGTCTACAAATATACCTCCGCAAGGGAGAAAAATCGTTGCCAGCGTGATGGAAATGTTCTTTAGCCAAGCTGTTGCTCTTTGAAACGATGGAATAAGCGATGAAAAACACGAGGAAACTCCTTGGTCAAGCGATAGTTTGTTTGAGAAAATTCCAAACGTTTCTGAGCTGCCACTTCTCTCCTCGAGTTCCTTTTAGGGAAAGGCAAGATCAGGGGAAGTCCTGCAGAAACTGTAGACGTCTATTCAGTTGTGGCATCGCTCCTTAAGCGACCTATTTGTACATAATCACCTCGTGGAAGAAAAGATTCACTTTGATTCCGATCATTAACGCTGGTTCGTTCTTGCAGATATAGATAAGAACAAAATAAGCAAAGTAGGTGTTAAATCAATTTAATGTATCACGATAATATTTAATGCTCAAGCACACCATTTCAATCTCCTGCTGTTTCAAGGTAGCTCTTTCAGCGCTCTTTGGCATTACCAAGCCCAGAAAATAGCTAGAGGTACACCTAACGTATTTAAACAGAACTGAAAAGGTTTTAATGAGTTGTTCCTTGGCGAGTCATACACAATATTTGTTAGTTTCACAATAAACCTTGCGCACGGAGAAACGTTACGTTTTTCGGTCGACTTTGCTACATATTTCGTGGTTGTTCTAACTACACCTTACGCATCCCTTGCATCGGTGTGATCCGAAGCAATTTCTGATTGAAAAGCGGCGAAAAAGCGACCTTTCCCAAAAACTGTTTTTTTAGAATTTGAAACTGCTTTTCGCCATACATTTTTTCTAGCGGGCTGCGATGTTTGCCCCGAGGCGATCCTGAAAATCTTTAGGCAAACACAAGGATCCGATTGTCCACAACTCATTCATTGAACACAGTTTTTTTTCAAAAATGCTACAGCTAGAGTAGCGCCAGATGTTTTCCTAATACATTTACCTGGCCAATTAGAGTGCGTATTTTATGATCACAGACCTAAGCCGCGTAATGAGGAAAGTGTATCGGTCAGAATCATCACAAACCTTGTTTGAATGTTCCTTTATTAAAATTTCTAATAAAAAGCCAATCATTTTAGGTCCTGAGGAATCTAACTGTCCCTGTAACGACGTCTTGTTAAAAGCCATAATTGGGGTTCTTGTCTTCATCATCTTTCTTCCATTAGTTTACATAGTTTGGCTACACAGGAAAGGTAAGCAACAATTCATTATTTTTGTTTAAGCGTTTGACTGCC